>NC_134874.1:8872500-8950000 GCF_049852395.1 Peromyscus maniculatus bairdii
TGGGGGAGGGCCCACCCCACTGTGGGTGGTGTTACCCCTGGGCTGGTGGTCCTGGGTTCTATAAGAAAGCAGGCTGAGCAGGCCATGGGGAGCAAGCCAGTTAGGAGCACCCCTCCATGGCCTCTGCATCCGCTCCTGCCTCCAGGTTCCTGCCCTGTCTGAGTTCCTGCCCTCACTGATTTTGATGATGAACTGTTGTAGATGGAACCGTGAGTGAAGAAACCTTTTCCTCCCCTAATTGCTTTTGGTCATGTGTTTCATCACAGTGATAGTAACCCTAACAAAATACACGGGTATTAATTTTTTTTCTTAATGGGGGTACTGAGGATTGACCTCGGGACCTCAAAGTCTGTTGGGTGAACTTTCTACCTTGGGTCTCTCTTCAAAGTTCTTCCAACTTACAATATCTGTGTCTCCTTTAGACCAAGGGGGTCAATTTACAGCGTGTGACAGCTCCTGAAGGTCACTTGGTGCCGATGTCCCTGAGGGAATATGCCTGAGCTGTCGTTGTGGACATGAACTGTGAAGTGACATTTGTGTTCATGATATTTGGTAGGAAGTGAACACGACTTGGCCATTATCCAGTCAAGGGTACCAGCAACTTCCCTGTAAATCTCTCTCTGTGTGTACATGTGCATATGCCTGTGCGTGTATGTGTGTTCATATAAAGAAGAAAATAAGGACCCACAGTGTAGTGATCGGAGGGAACCTCTGAGTTAGTAGCACTTGCTGTTCTGATTTTTTTCTGAGTCGGCTACATCTGTAGGTTGTAAATAAAATGACACTTGTAGGGATAGTGTGATGGCTCAGCAGGTATAAAAGCCCCTGCCTTGCAAGGGAGACACCCGAGTTTGATCCCTGGAACCTGTGATGGAAGGAGAGAAGTATTGGTGAAATTATTAAGGCCACTCCACGTAGTTAAAAGGGAGGTTGATTTTGTGGGGTAACTTACAGGTGAAGGGATAGGTTCCAGGGTCTGGGAAAGGTGTAGCGCAGTCCTGTGGTGTTCTCTGGAGAACTCTGCTTGGTCTACCTCCAGCGTTCAGGGTCCAGGAACCAAGAGAGCTGGTCCATCTCGGGTATTCAGGGTCCTCTCTCGGGCCCGCCTTGTAGGTGTTACAGTTACCGAAGCCTCAATGGAGGTTGGAACTTCCAGATCAAAGCTGGAATGGCTACCCACTACAGAGAAGCAGGTCCTTATCTTTGGTCTACACACACGCGCACACACACACACACACACACACACGCACACGCACACGCACACGCACACGCACACGCACACACACACACACACACACACACCATACTCACACAATAATAACACAGACAATAAATTTTTTTAAAAAAAATCAAGCTTGAAGTATCCAGCTTAGAGAAGAAGGGTAGCCATTGAATTCTTGGCTTTGTAGTGGTGACTGAATGGGGTAGCCTCAGTGCCTCTCCAGGGAGGGCATGACAAGAAATATGACTGTGTAGAGTGCTAACCCTGTGTGCACAGAGACCTGGATCCCATCCCTAGTACTAGGTGTGGTGGTGCATGTATGGGAGGCGGGCAGAGTAAAGAAGCCGCCAGAATGGCCATTCCATGAATTGAGGGGAAGGTCTTTATTGTGGGGAAGAGAGCGGTAACAGCCAGAGGCATCTGGATGAGTCCAGAGTAAAGTGGACTGGCTGTGGCAGGGTCTATCTGTGAGAAGGAAGAAGAGTGGGGGGGGGGGCAGGAAAGCCTTGCCATTATAAAGAGAGTGGGGGATCTGGAACAGCCTTGGGGCTGGACATAGTGCAGGGGGGGTGGAGAGAGGAGAGGAGGGCCGAGGAGCTAGTGTCGGGGCTTGGAATAGGGACTGGAGGAGCCTGGCGGCCAGCATAGGCTTGGATGTGCAGCCACAGGTATGCGTCAATAGAGAGCCCATATGTCCCTTCTGCCAGAGGCAAGGGGAGGAACTCCTTTTGGTGGACAGGAACCCATTTTACAAGTCTCCAAGGAATGCTGGCTTTTATATGACTGCCAGAAGTCCTTCTATAGCCCAGCTTGAGCTGGGCCAAGGTTGCCAATGCTAGACATATGCACTTCCCAAGTCCTAATAGTGCACATCGGCAGTCCCTGCAACTACTTGGGAGGTGGAGGCGGGAGGCTCAGACCTTGAGAGTGCCTTGGATACACAGTGAATTTAAGGCCAGCCTAGAAATGAGGGACTGTCTCAAAAAAAAAAAAAAGATAAAGCTGTAACTAGGCTGGAAGACACTATACACACACACTGAACCTGTATGGCTGTAGTCAGAAAAGCCAGCAGACCTCAAGGTGTGCTCACCACACTTCCACAATAACCGAAGTGTGGTCCGTCAAGCATGCTCTCCTCCTTAAACCTCCCTGGATTATTCTGAAGCATCCTCCCAACACTGTAGCATCCTACCTTCAATATATTTCTGTTTCATTTCTTTACACAGTCTATCTATCTATCTATCTGTCTGTCTATCTATCTATCTATCTATCTATCTATCTATTTATATTTATGTGCATGTGTGTTCTTCTGTGTGTTTATGTGCGTGCATGCATGCAGAGGCCTCAGAGGCCAGAAGAGGGTGTGGATGTCCTCCTGGGTCTGGAGTTACAAGCTGTTGTGGGCCTCCCAGTGTGAGCGCTGGGAACTGAACCCAGGTCCTCTGCAAGACAGGAAATGCTCTTAACCACTGAGCCACCTCTCCAGCCCTATACCCATATTTCTATCTTCCTTCCTTCCTTCCTTCCTTCCTTCCTTCCTTCCTTCCTTCCTTCCTTCCTTCCTTCCTTCCTCCCTCCCTCCCTCCCTCCCTCCCTCCCTCCCTCCCTCTCTCTCTCTCTCTCTCTCTCTCTCTCTCTCTCTCTCTCCCTCCCTCTCTCTTTAAAGCAAGGTTTCTTTGTGTAGCTCTGGCTGTCTAGGCACTCCCTCTGTAGCCCAGGCTGGCCTCGAACTCACAGAGATCTGCCTGCCTCTGCCTCCCGAGTGCTGGGATTAAAGACATGTGCCAGCATTGCCGGGATTTCTGTATTTTTAATAAGTGATAGTGCCCTCTCTTAAAACTCAGTCAGATTCCCATGCTGGCCATTCCTTAATTAGGTTATTTCCATACAAACGAGTTCCGTGTTTCTTGAAGCAGCCACTGTTGGAGACACCTGCCTGCCGAAGCTCCCCAGGTGCCACTGAAAACAGAGCAGTCAGGGAATCGAACAAACTCCAAATGTGTCTGCAATCTCCAGTACCCCAGGCCCTCTGAAAAATCACAAATGTCCCTTCCCCCTCCCTCCCTCCCTCCCTCCCTCCCTCCCTCCCTCCCTCCCTCCCTCCCTCCTTCCCTCCCTCCCTCCTTGTTACTCTTGTTTCCCATAGCCCAGGTTGTACTAAAACTCTCTATGTAGCTGAGGATGACCTTGAACTCATGACACTACTGGTCCTACCTCCCAAGTCCTGAAGTAGCCAACACCTTCTGTCTATTTAAACTTCTACTCAGCTCCACCCTCTCCCAGAACCAGTTAGTTGGAGTTGGAGGTCACAATACTGATTGATGGTCTGGACTGAAATCTAAAATGCAGCTCAAAGAGAAGAAACGCAGCATGGAATTTGAGTCTTCGCCCATTCACTTCTGCTTCAAAAGGGGACCCTGGCTGGTTGTTTTGGAGCCTTTGACACGTGTGTGTATGTGACAAGGTACAAATAGGTACTGCAAGGTAGGAACGGTGCTGGAGTCCGGACACAGGTCAGCAGCTCTCAGACGTCGGCCATGTGGCATCTGAATGAAAAAAATGAATTAAAAGGAGGAGGGACCTGACTATTCCTCAAGTATGGAGAAGTTTTTATTGAACACAGGCAGAGGGAGGAGTCCAGGATGAACATGGCTGGTAGACTAAAATGGACCATGAGAGGAGAGATGGGGAGGGAGAGGGAGAGAGGAGCCGCCAACCAAGAGAAGTGGTCCTGGAGCCAAGAGACTAAGAGACCAAGATCTAAATGGCTAGCCGTGGTGGCACATGCCTTTAATCCCAGCACTCGGGAGGCAGAGCCAGGCGGATCTCTGTGAGTTCGAGGCCAGCCTGGGCTACCAAGTGAGTTCCAGGAAAGGCGCAAAGCTACACAGAGAAACCCTGTCTCAAAAAACCAAAACAAACAAACCAAAAAAAAAAAACCCCAAATGGCTGAGTTGTATAGTGATCAGGTAGTGTTGGGGGGAAGCAGAAGCCCCGCCCCTGGGCGGGAGGGGTCTAGGGTAGGGGGCGGGATGAGGCGTGCTGGGAGGAGCCACAGATACCGAGGTAGACCTATCCTTCAGTTTGAGGGTTTGGGATCTAACAGCGTGAAAGTTGAAATCCTATGCCAATGAGGAAAGGTTGTTCCAGGGAGAGGGAACAGAATTCTCAGAAGCTCAGAGGTTGGAAGCTCATTCAGGGAGCCAAAACAAACTCCAGTGTGTCTGGAGTCTCCAGTACCCCAGGCCCTCTGGGAAGCCACGAGACTGGACAGTCCATCTTCGCTTCTGCCCTCCTCTGGCTTCCCTTGCTTCTTTTCATAGGAAAGCGAGGCGTGTCATTGGCCAAATTGAATAAGCCTCCCTAATCGACCATCTCCACTTCTCAAACACAATTTGAAAGCCTAACATGGATTTATTGGTCCCCTAAGGTAGAGGCAGGTTCTGTTAGCAGCATGGCACACCCGGTACCCTGGGAGAATAAGCGTGGATGGGCAGGACTCGGGCAGGCAGGGTGGAGCTGGAGGAGGCGCAGTTGGGAGAGAAGGGGCGGAGGAGTGGAAGTATGTTTTTCGATCCTCGCTCGGTTACTATCAACAGCAGCGGGGAAAGCGTCTCCACGGGGTTATGAAAAATTCATTAGTAGCATTCTAGAGGGCCGAGAGGCCGGCCATTGTTTGATTAGATTATCGAGGATGAGAGCAGTCCTAAATGAACTGAGATTAAGAGGCGGACGGACTCCCCCACCCTAGCCAGTCCACTGTGAAATCACAGCTCCTTCCAGCCAGCCGCCTTGGCTTGTCTGCTGAGCTGGGCGGGGGGGCTGGGGCCAGATGCCACCTGATGGCTGGGATGGTAGAGAGGAGGGGTCTCAGGAACTCGCTGGGGGTCCGGCTCTGTCTGTCCCCTTTGGGGCAGAGGTCACATGAACTGCATGGAGTTTTCATGGCTTCTTTCATGCAGGGGGTTGAGAATGGGCTCCACATGCAATCAGGGACTGTGGTTGGATGTTGGTTATATTTAGCAATGACTGTGAACAAGATTGGGACCTTGCCTATTGATTGAAAGAAAAAAAAGTAGAAATTTAGGGTTGTAATCATCTGAACTCTTTTGGTTGCAAATAACAGAAACTGGCCCAAATCTGCTGTTCCTTGACTTATGTAACCCAGAAGTCTTTGGGGGTAGCATCAGCTACAAAGAGGACCCAATTACTTAGAGAACTAAGGTTAGGGGCTATCCCCACTTCTCAGCTCCACCTCTTTTCATGTTGTGTTCAGCCAGGCAGGTTCTCCTTGTGGTGACAGAGTGGCTGCTGGGAGCCCACACTTGCATCCTATCCCCTTAGCTCCATACAGGAAGAGCACACTTATTTCCCAGTGGCTCCCATGGATGTGTGGGACATCCTGCCGACCTGTCAAGCATGACTATTTCTCTGTTCGGTGCTTCTGGAAGACATATTGCTCTCACTGGTCAGTTCAGGGAGTGAGGTCAGCCCCTCCCAAGCACCATGGCCCAGACAGGGATGGCCCCCTAAGGTGATCGAGGATGCTGTTACTAGAGGCTATGGTGAGAATGGATGGATGAAACAATGGGCACTAACTAGTGTGTCTAGAATTCTCTGTCTGGGATACTAGCCATTTCAGACCATTATAGCCTGGAATGACAGGCAATTCTGATATGGGTGCTGGGAACCCAACTTGATCCTCTGCAAGAACAGCCAATGCTCTTAATGGCTGAGGTATCTCTCAGCCCCCATACATCTCATTTTAAGTCACCATTTAAAGCTACGTGGGTTTGGATCACAGCGTTGCCTCTTCTAGACATGAGCGGCAACCTTGGTGCAGCTGGATTAAAGGATACATTACAGATGTCTGTAGGATACCCTAGAGGTCTCAAGTCAGTACGGACAATACCTGTGGGCTTAGGCCATAGCCCTCCTTCTGCCAGTCCGCAGGGCACAGTCGGACCTCTTCTTCTTTCTTGGGGACAGTAAGTAGACAGAAAACCAGAGCACAGTGGCTAGGTCCTGATTCTGCCCCTCACCTTGCCGCATTGTGATTTGGGCCTGGGAGGATTAAATAAAGGTTCAAGTGCCCTTCCCCAGGACCTCATGATGCGGCTGATCATGAGGTATAATGGGGGGTAGAATGCTGCCAAACTTGACTTTCAGGTAAAGGACACATAGTCCAAGTGCTCTAGATATACACGCTGGATATACGTACGCTAAACATGCTGCTGGGCGGACGATATTCTCGGAATGCATTGTACAGATGAATGCAAAGGGCACGGCGAACCCCAACATCACCTGGAATGAATAAACACTAACACAAAAACCAGTGTATCTGAAATTCGAGGTCAAGTGCCTCTCAGCCTCCTGTCTCTTTCTCTCTGGATGGGGCTCAGGGCTTTGCGCATGCTGGGGTAGCGCTCTGGCAGTGAGCGCCATCATGAAAAGGCATTGATGAAGCTGGCGATTTGAGATAATGGAGAGTTACTGGTACAGGTCATTCATGACTAACCCTCTCAGTGTGACAAAGAGCTGGGAGCTGTAGTCACTGGTGGTATTTTCAGGCTGGATGTGATACAGTGTATCACTGAGCTGTATCCCTTGCCCTGGTTTTGTGTTGTGGTTTGTTTGTTTTTGGCTGTTGTTAGGTTAGTTAGCTTTCCTGTTGCTGTGACAAATCACCTGAGAAAAACCAACTTATAAAGAAGAAAGGTTTCCTTTTGGTTTGTGGTTTGAGAGTTTCGGCCCACAGTTGGTCTCTGTTGCTTTTGGGTCTGTGGAAGGAAGAGAAGGGGACAGGAAGGGGCGGGTCCCAGGATCCCTTCCAGGGCATGCCCCCAATGCCTAACTTCCTCCTACCAGGACTTACTATTTAAAGGTCCTACCATCTCCCCAGGCTGCTGAGCCAGTCCTTAGCATGTGGGCCTCTGGGGACACCATAATGGTGGTTCTGTGGCTAAGTTTGAATTCCTGAGTCTCATTTCCCTGTGGCTTCCTGTGGGTGTGCATCAGCCTCACAGGATGCAAACAGCACCGTAAAGAAAGATACATCTTACATTTAATTTGTGTCACTGTGCATATGTGCATGCACATGCACAGAAGAAGCCATCAATCCTATGGAGCTGGAAGGACAGGCAGTTTGGGGCTGTCTGGTGTGGGTGCTGGGAACCCAACTTGATCCTCTGCAAGAACTGCTAATGCTCTTAATGACTGAGCTACCTCCCCAGCTTATATAAATTACATTTTAGATCACCAGTTAAAGCTACATGGGTTTGGATCACAGTGTTGCTTCCTCCTCCTCCTCCTCCTCTTCTTCTTCTTTGTTTTTTTTTTTTTTTTTTTTTTTTTTTTGAGACAGGATTTCTCTGTGTAGTTTTGGTGCCTGTCCTGGATCTCGCTCTGTAGACCAGGCTGGCCTTGAACTCACAGAGATCCGCCGCCGCCTGGCTCAGTGTTGCCTCTTCTAGATGTGAGCTGTAGCCTTGGAGGTAAACTTCTGTGTGCCTGTTTCCCCATCTAACAAAGTAGGAAGGGGAGTGTGATTACCTCACAATGCTGGGACGATTGTGTGTTAATTTCCCTGTTAGTTTTTCCTAACGCTGAGACCCTTTAATACCGTTCCTCGTGTTGTGGTGGACCCCCCCCCAACCATAACATTGTTTTCATTGCTACTTCATACCTGTGATTTTGCTACTGTTATGAATTGTAATGTAAGTATCTGATATGTGGGGGTCATAACCCACGGGTTGAGAACAGATACCACACATCCAACGTGCTCTGCTTCCCATCCAGCCCGCGATGAGCATCGGGAAAGCCTGGTGATGGAGGAGATTTATGTCCCTTGATCGAGCTGCTCAGGGAGAATTGGCGTTTCCTTCTCCTGAGAACTTCTGAGCTCTGTTTGGAGATGTTCCTGGGGCTTAGGAGATGGATTCGCCCAGACAAAACACCGGGTGCAGCCTTCAGACTTAATCCACATGGGCAGTTTTCAGCTTAGATGAGGAGTGAAATCTCCTCCTCTCTCTCCTCCTTCTCTCCCTCCCTGTTCTCTTCTTCCCTTCCTCTCTCTCTCCTCTTTCCTGCTCCCCACCTCCTGCTCCCCCTCTTCCTCTTTCTCTCTTGGAAACAGTGTAGTCCAGGATGGCCTCAAACTCATGATCCTCCTGCCTCAACTCCTGAGCCCCGGGGTTTCAAAGGGTTCCTAATGCTGTGAACTAGATTGGCTCATGGTAGGTGAGCCTGGGCTTGGCTGTCTTAACTGCCCCAAGTCCGAGGGGACACACCCTCCTTCACGAGGATGTGTGGCCGGAGCCCCCTCTGCCTTGTTTTCTGAGGCCCCCGGCCCTGGCTGTTCAATTTGCTCTCCTGCCTGTGAGCCAGGAGCAGATGCTGACCACATAAACCAAGCTTCCAGCCACCAGAAGCATTCAGGGGTCCTGAGAGCAGAGGGTAGATGTGCTACAGCAAGCCCCGCTCCCCCGGGTCCCAGGTAGCTTCTTTTTGCTGGAGGTCTTTTCAAAAGGAAACAAACAAGCCTGCTGTGTGTGTGGTCTGATTGCTGTGAGGGAAGCCCGCTGGGTATCTGGGGGAAGCTCTGTGCAGAGGGGTCAGGGGTATGAGGCCATGGTGGCGACTCCAAGCATGTTTCTTGAAATGAGCGTATCCCAGGGAGACAGCCATTGGAAAGGACTGGCTGCACTTTAACATTCATCGTGGTTTTATGTGGCGTGTGGTGGTGTGTGTGGTGTGTGGTGTGTGGTGGTGTGTGGTGGTGTGTGATAGTGTGTGTGGTGTGTGGTGTGTGTGGTTTGTATCGTGGTGTGTGTGGTTTGTGTGGTGGTGTGTGGTGGTGTGTGTGGTGTATGGTGTGGTGTGTGGTGCGTGGTGCGTATGGTGTATGGTGGTGTGTGGTGGTGTGTGGGGGTTGCCTTGTTTAGCAGGTGTCTGGAAAACCAGCATGGCCCTCAGTTTGCTTCTTCTTCTTCTTCTTTTTTTTTTTTTTTTGGTTTTTTCAAGACAGGGTTTCTCTGTGTAGCTTTGCGCCTTTTCCTGGAACTCACTTGGTAGCCCAGGCTGGCCTTGAACTCACAGAGATCCGCCTGGCTCTGCCTCCTGAGTGCTGGGATTAAAGGTGTGTGCCACCACTGCCCGGCAAGGTTTGCTTCTTAATAATGCTCAAATCAGTACCCGCCAGGATCAGTGTTGCTGGGTGCTGAACTGAGTCAGAGAGCAGGTTAAGCATTTCCCATTGACAGTGTTAGTTTCCTCCACACAGCCAGCCTGGGAGGTGGTATACATCTGACAGGTGACAAAATGAGGGAACCAGAGAGGTCAAGTCATTCTCCTAATGACACACAGCTAGTCATGGCGGAGGCAGGACTGGAGAACCTCGGGATACAAGGGCTGACAGGGTATGTGTTCTGCCTCTCAAGAGGCTTCCAAAAGGTAGGTTAGCCGGGACAACTGCAGATTTTTATTTTATTTTTTTTGAGACAGCACTTTGTTAGGCAGCCCAGGCTGACCTCAAGAGTATACGGCTATCTGCAACCTTACCTTACATTTTCACGAGTGTTTCTTAGAGGCTGTGTGGGAGGCTGAAGGTCACTGGTCTGTGGCTGCCAAGAGCAGCCTTCTGTGACTCTTTCAGCTGTGGCTGTGGGTGAATTTTCTTCAGAGGAGCTGCCTGAGTACTCAGAGTTCTTTCAGAGGCCCTGGCCGGGTCTCTCCATTGCCGCCACCGGCCATTATCTTATCTGAAGCGGCCTAGCATAATGCAAATCGAATTTGCGACTTGCCTCCAAAGCTGTAGCTCCCAGAGTCTAATTGAGAGATGCTTATCAGGCACTTTGAACATCGTCTGCAGGGACAGCTTTGAGCATCACTGCGGGGGCTCCCGAGTCCCTGTCAGCGTGCGATCAGGGCTTCTGTGTGTGCTGCAGAGATCAGGGTGGGCCGGCAGAGGCTTTGCCTAGGATGGAAGCTGAGGGTCAGCTGGTGGGAGAGCAGCGGGGCTTGCTTCCTTCTTTCTATACTGTTTGGTTCAAAATCGGAAGGAAGCCATTGCTTGGTGTCCTGGGCAGTGCATGCATGGACATACACAGATGCAGATAGACAGACAAATACACACACACACACACACACACACACACACAGACATATGTACAGATACAGACAGACAGATACACATAAACATACAGACACAGACAGACACACACATACATAAACACACAGACACAGTCATACATATGTATACACATACACATACATAAACCCACATACATACACACACAGACAGATACACACACATACACAGATACAGAGACATATATGTACATACATAAACACACAGATACACACAGATAGACACATACACACACATAAACACAGACAGATATACACACACAGACACACATGGTCAGGGAAACAGACAGATTCCCCTCCTCCCCGCTAGTGTGGCTCTTTTTTTTTTTTTTTTTTTTTTTTTTTTTGGCTTTTTCGAGACAGGGTTTCCCTGTGTAGTTTTGGTGCTTGTCCTGGAACTCACTCTGTAGCCTAGGCTGGCCTCGAACTCACAGAGATCCACCTGGCTCTGCCTCCCGAGTGCTGGGATTAAAGGTGTGTGACACCACCACCCGGCCTCTTTCTTGATCATTAGCCCTGTGTCTTGGATCCACTCTGACGTTGGCTTTCCATCTTGGGGGATGAAGCAGCGCCCCAGGGCTGCCTCGTGGGTGGGATGGGATGAGAGGGTCCAGGTGAAAAGCTGAGTTTTATTCAGCTGTGCAGGGAATACCGACGGTCACGGCCACTGCTCCTGTCCTTCTAATGTGTGACATCCAGATACCACCGCATGGGAACACCCTGGAGGAAAACACTGGAATTAATTAAAAATCATGGGTGCAAGGGGCTGGAGAGGTGGCTCAGTGGTTAAGAGCTCTAGCTGCTCTTGCAGAGGACCCGGGTTCGATTCCCAGCATCCACATGGCAGCTCACAACCCTCTGTAACTCCAGTCCTGGGCATCCGATGCTTTCCACTTTTCACACATGCATCCATATTCATAAAATATAATAAAAACTCCAGTATGAGCTGTCTTCCCCTTAAAGAGTAGAGACCGCTGGAGACATGTTTTAAAGTGCTTTTTTATATTAATTAAATGAATTCTGTTACAATTTCAAGCGTGTATGTCAGGCATTCCGAGTGCCGTCAGAGCCCTGTCTCTCCTCCCTCTCCCCTATCCTCTCCCTCCACTCACTTACTAATCCTTCCCACATCCATGTCCTTTGCGTTTGTCCAAGGACGTCGATGTGGCGGTGGGATTAGAACTGTGTGATGGAGCCTGGTGGAAGGGCGGGTCTCACGCGTCCCTCTCCCGCCATGGCTGTCGTGAGCGCCCAGTGCAGGTAACCTTGGCTGCTTTGAGTTCCATGAGTATCCTGGTTGTGCTCAGTCTAAAGGATGGAATTCGTCAACCTGTCTCCCAACCTTCCGGCTCTTACATGCTTCCCGTCTCCCCAGGGTTCCCCGAGCCTTGGAGGGAGTCGTGTATTAGATGACTTATTTCGTGGTATGGAGCCTCCATCCGTCACTCACTCTCAGCATCTCGGGCAGCCATGAATCTCTGAAATCACCGCTGGTTCACGGCAGAGGAGAAGCTTTTTGGGTTAAGGTTGACGGTAGCTTTTGTCAGCGCTGGCAGCATGGAGCCGGTGAGGATCCCGAGGCAGCAGGGGTCGAAGGAGAACCCTGACTTAAAACATAAAGATTTTAATTGTTATTTTTATGTGTGTGGGTGTTTTCCCTACCTGTACGTCTGTGCACCGCGTGTGTGCCTGGTACCCGAGGAGGCCAGAGGAGGGTCCTGGATTCCCTGAAACCGAAGTGATGGACAGTGATGAGCTATTTTGTGGGTCCTAGGATTTGAACCAGGTCCCCTGGAAGAGCGGCTAGTGCTCTTAACTGATGAACCATCTCTGCAGCCTGTTTTTTTTTTTTTCTTCTTTTTTTTAAAAATTGAACTTAGAGACTTATCTTAAGCAAACCACTTTTTAATTGCCACCACACTCAGCAGGCAACGGTGGCTTTTGAATGTTGTCCCCAGCAGTTCCATTATCAGTGCTCTGAAGGTAGGTAGCATCAAGGATCCTGGGAGAAAGATCCAGGGTCAGCTTCCTACAAGCCTCCATTCCATCCCTGCATACTTTTTGCTCTTTGAGGATTTCTTAAGATGTTACGTTGTATTCACCCACCAACACCACATTACTGGACTCATGGGAGGGCCGCTAACGCAGTGGTTCTCAACCTGTGGGTCACGACCCCCCTGGCGGTCGAAGAGCAGATATTTACATCACGATAGCATAACAATAGCAAAATTACGAAGTAGCAACGGGATAATTTTATAGTTTGGGGGGTCGCCACACCACGACGAACTGTCTGAAAGAGTTGCAGGGTTTGGAGGGTCGGGCTAGCACATACGCTTTCCCCGTTAGGCACATGGCCCCTTCTAGCACTTAGGCAAATGGGATAGATAGTGTTTCTGCCTTAGCTTGGAGACCTTGGGGCCAGAGATGACTCAGCACCTGAAGGCGCTTTCTGCCAAGCCTGTTGACGTGAATTCAGTCACCAGAGGCCACACGGTACAAGGAAAAAAACGAACCCCCACAGGTTGGTCTTCAGACCACCACACGCACACTGTGCATCCGCAAGCTGCGCCCCTGCAAAAAAAAAATAATAACTGTATAATTCTTTAAAAACAATGGAATCAACAGTGGCTGCTGGATGCAAGGGGCGCAGGAAAGAAAGGGCTGACATGGCCTCTCTGTTGTTAGAAGATTTTTGTTTTTTGTTTTTAAATTGTGAATAAGAGAGAGAAAATATCCAGAGGCATCTGGAAGAGTCCAGAGCACATGGAAAGACAAACAGACTGGACATGGCCAGGGCTCGGGAAGTGGGAGAGAACAGTGAAGACAGTGAGAGAGAAAGAGAATAGAGCATGAGAGGGCTAGAGGAGGGATAGAGGGAAGGAGAGAGGGAGAGAAAGGGAAAGAGAGAGGAAGGGAGAGAGAGGGGGGAAGGGAGGGAGGGAGGGAGGGAGGGAGGGAGAGAGAGAGAGAGAGAGAGAGATCATGTGGGTTGTAAGGAGGGTGAGTAGCTGTGGGGAGGGCCAGGAGCTAGCGTGGACTATGAAAGGCGTAACAGGGTAGGCTGTGGTACTGAGGGAGCCGGGAAGCCAGCATGGGCTTTAATATGCTATGGTAGATTCTGCCAGAGGTGAGGGAAACGGCTTCTTTTGGCAGATGGGAACCAGCTTCCCAGGTTCCCGAGGAACACTGGCTTTTATCTAACTGCCAGAAACCCTCCTACAGTCCAAGTTGAGCTCATTTCTCCATACGTGGACTGCCCGAGACACCACCTACAGTCCGGGTGCCTCCTCACTTGGCTGTGGCTAGTGCATGGACTTTGGACAAATCACGTGGTCAAGTGTCCTCGGATGACTGTGGGAATCTCATGGGTATTGATTTTGCGGTTATGAATGAATTTCAATGTGTAGCCAGGACTACAGACAGCAATCTCAAATTGTGAAGCTCCGTGGAGTTTTTCTTTCCTTTCCATGTTCCATTCTCCCTGAGATGTCTGCTCCAGGAGGGGTGGGAGCCTGATTGTGTACCTTTTATCTATTATTACTATTATTTAAAAATGGGGGTCTCATTGTGCAGTTCTGGAAGCTCTGGGATTCACAACGTAGACCAGGTTGGCCCAGAACTCCCAGAGATCCTCTTGTCTCTGCTTCTTGAGTGCTGGGGTTAAAGGGCCAGCTCATGGTTTTGCTTATTTGAGATTGGTCTTGCACATGGTCCGGGCTAGCCTTGAACCCACCATCCTCCTGCCTCAGCCTCCCAAGTGTTGGAATGACAGGTGGATGTCACTGTTCCCGGCTTTGGTCCTTGGGGCTCTACAGACTTCTATTTAAGGTGGCTTATTTATGCTTCTATTGTTCTGAGATGTACTTAGTTGTTTGTTAGTATAGGCTAGACCTGGTGTGGCCATCCAGAGAGCAGGCAAATCTTTGAATTCCAGGCCTCCAGGGGTAGCTCCCAGGATGCCCAGCAGGTGTGAAATTGCCAGCATGTTTCAGTCCTGAGTGCTGTTCCCCTTGGATTTTCTTTAAGGAATTAATAAACGGTGCTTTCTTTTGCCTAAAGATGATTGACACACAGCTTTTCAGCTCCAGGGACTCTGGCCTCAGGGTCATGCATGAGGCTGCCCTTACTGCCTGCCTTGAATGGGTTGGGGAGAATTCTCCAGCCAACTCTCCTCAGTGGTTCAAGGCTGGTGGGGTTTTTGTAGGGTGCTGCTACTTTGAGCCTGAGCTGGGTTTGCCCTGTCTTGAGATAGGTGGGATTGTTTCTGGGTGTGATTAACAGCCTAAATATACCACCGTCAACACGCCTGCAGAGAGCCAACCTTCCCGAGAGCTTGGGAAGGCGTCCTGGCTCTGTCTGGAGCATACCTTCCATTAGCATCTTCAGATTCAAGGAAATAAAACTGCACAGCTTCTGTAAATAGCGGCCACACAAACACCTCCCCCTACAGGGATTGCTTTTATACATAAGGGGCGGGGCGGGGGGCGGGGGGGGAGTGTTTCTCCAGCTTGCCTATGACTTCATGTTGGAAGATCCAAACTGCTTTATTAGTTAGTTCTGCAGACAGTGGGCCTGTTAGAACTTCATCTCCACGGAAGGGGTCGTCTTCATTAGGGGAGCCGGAGGCAAGGGCTGGCAGCGGCTGATTGCACTCACTTAATGAGCTCCCATCACTAAGAGCTTTCTATCGATTGCTTGGGCAGGAGTGCCCTTATCTCTCTTTCCTGGATGAGGAAGCCAAGCTCAGGGGTCAGCTTCCTAGGACCACACAGCCTACAAGTGGCAGAGTCTAGGTCTGCAGGACCCTAAAGCCTGGACCTTAGCTACCATGCTGGCCAGCAGCTCTAAATCCCCTTTATAATAGGACCTTGCTCTGCAACCTTGAAGGTGGTTTTGTGAAATTTGCATATCATTTCCTAGACATCTATCTTATGAATATATATGCTATGGAGTCGGCATCTGTGGGAGTAGAGATATCAACAAACAGCAGCCCATGTTTGCACAGTACTGATCATGACCGACACTGCCCTGAGCTCTGTGTGAACGTACATATGTGTGTGTGTGTGTGTGTGTGTGTGTGTGTGTGTGTGTGTGTGTGTGTGTGTAAGCCACAGGCCATCCTCAATTGTCATTCTTCCGGCACCTTCCACATTATTATTATTATTATTATTATTATTATTATTATTATTTTTTGGTTTTTCGAGACAGGGTTTCTCTGTTTAGCTTTGCACCTTTTCCTGGAAATCACTCTGTAGCCCAGGCTGGCCTCGAACTCACAGAGATCCGCCTGGCTCTGCCTCCCCAGTCCTGGGATTAAAGGCGTGCGCCGTCACCGCCCGGCTTTTTTTTTTTTTTTTTTAGTCACGGGTTCTGGGGATTGAACACATGTTCTCCTGCCTGCAAGGCCAGAGCTTTGCCGACAGAGCCATCTCCACGGCCAGAGCTTTGCCGACAGAGCCATCTCCATGGCCCTGTTATGAGTCCCTTCCGTATACGGACATAAGAAATCATTGTAATAACCCTCCAAGGTGGGTCTTATTGGCACCCTCCTCTCACACCACAGACACTGAGGCCCAGAGAGGTTAAATAAGGAAGGAAAGCCACACAGGATGCTACAGCAAAGGCTGGATTCATGTAAACAGGCAGGTGCCAGAGCCTGAGCCATCTGAATAATTGCTACTGTGTCTGAAAGTTAAAACCCAAACAAAAACACATTACATGGGCGGGGGGGGACGGACCAGTGTCTAGCTGATGGTGACTGAGAGTTGGGAGGGTTTGGGGGGTGTCTGCATAGAGTGGGCTCCCATTTGTTAGGTTTGCACACTTGCGGATGCCCTGTCTGCCGGCTTCAGACTTACTGAAGCTGGGGGCTGGATAGATTGGGAATTCTTGGGTTTCCAGATTCAAATCCTCCCTGTGTGCAGGGTGGGCCACTCCCTCGGCACCTGCCACCTCTACCTCGGACTGAGTTTGTTTATAGAAGATAAAAGGTTGGGTCATAGGACCCGTTGGGAGGAAAAAGGAGTTCCTCCCCTGAGGCACAGTTTATCTGAAAAACAAAATAACAGCATAATAATGAACAAAGTATCTATTGTAGAAGCATGAGGTCCCGAGTTCAGATCTCCAGCCATGTAAAAGCTGGGCTTGGTGGCCCATGTCTAATACCCTAGCAATCGGGAGTGGACAGGACAGAGAAAGGTGGGTCCCTGGAACCTGCTGCATGGCCAGCCAGTGTCCCTCTGGGATCAGTGAGAGACCCTGTTTCAAAAAATTAGGAGGTGACACACACCTTTAATCTCAGCACTCAGGAGGCAGAGGCAACTGGAACTTGGTGAGTTCCAGGTTAGCCTGGGCTACATAGTGAGTTCCAGGTTAGCCTGGGCTACATAGTGAGTTCCAGGTTAGCCTAGGCTACAATAGAGAGTTCTTGGTCAGCCTAGGCTACATAGTGAGAGAGTGAGACTCTATCTCAAAGGAATTAAAAACAAAAAACAAGAAAAGGAAAAAATAAAGTGGAAAGTGATAAAGGAGATATATGACATCACTCTCTGGCTGTCACGTGCATACACGCATGCATGCACACATTCATGCACACATACAAACATGCTTTCTCTCTCTCTCACACACACACACACACATACTGTATTCTCCCGCCCCCATGGGGCTTCCCTGAGGTTTCAGGTTCATATATATACTAAATAGCTGGTTCAGTGGCCAGCACATCGTGAGTCTCAGCCAGTGGCAGCCAGGAATTACTATTATTTATCTGTTTCATTTAAACTTAGGACGTGGATCAAAGCCACCATCCTAGATCTCAATTCTTTTTCTTTCATTTAAAGTCACCCAAGCCGTGTGTGGTAATGCCAGCCTGCCATCCCAGTACTTGGGATGAATTTGAGGCCAGTCTGGGCTAGCTATTTGTAGCCTAGCCTGGTCTAAATCACAAGACCCTGTCTCAAAAAATTCAAAAATTGTTGGACCATCCATGGATCATTTCCTCACTAATAACAGGGAAGATTAACTTCCATCTACTGTGACCAGTCCTCAGTTGAGACAGGTTCTCATTATTTAACCTAGCTGGCTTCAAATTCATGATCTCCCTGCTTTGGCCTCTCAAGTGCTGGGGTGATAGGTGTGCACCACCACACTCAGCCTTTCAAGTCTCCCTGACCTTGATCAACTTGTCTAGTTACTCTACCATTGATTGGCAGGATAGTAATGAAGTCTTCTACCAGTACGCCACACTTATCTATTCAGGTCTGTGAGTTTTTGGTTTTGTTTTATATTTTTGGGCTGTGTTGTTGGTCGCGTACATGTTTATAATTGTTGGCCCCAGCTTTTAATCCACTGTCTTGTTTTCCATAGGACATACACCAGTCAGTATGGGCCAGGGTATGCCACAGAAACAGTCTTCCAATTTCAGTGACTTTACACAACATTACACAACAAATGTGCAGTGCTGGCCAGCAGTGGACTGCAGATTAGAGTTATCCAAGGGTATGGCTGATAGAAGCGTGACTCCACACAGCCGTGCTGTAGCTCCACACAGCCGTGCTGTAGCTCCCCACAGCCGTGGGATAGACACACACACACACACACACACACACACACACACACAGCCATGGTGTAACCACACACAGCCATGGTGTAACTACACACAGCCATGGTGTAACCACACACACACACACACACACACACACACACACACACACAGAGCCATGGTGTAACCACACACACACACACACACACACACACACACACACACACACAGAGCCATGGTGTAACCCCCCCCACACACACACAGCCATGGTTTAACTACACACAGCCATGGTATAATTACACACAGCCATGGTGTAACTACACACAGTCATGGTGTAACTACACACACACACACACACAGCCATGGTGTAATTACATACAGCCATGGTATAACCACACACACACACACACACACACACACACACACACACACACAGAGTTACACACATAGCATAGCCGTGGCAGAACATAGTAGGGATGCACCGTTCCCTAAAAGCTTCCACCCGAAGGTGGACATATCACTTCTGTTTGGGACTCTCTTGCCAGGCAGGTCCCCAAGACCATGCCTCACTTTAAAGGATGTATTGTCTGTCTGTCTCCCTCTTTTTGCCTGCTCTCTTTTGCAAATGTATTTGTGTGTGCAAGTGTGTATGGAATCTATGTTTGCATGCATGTAGATTTGTTTGTGTGTGTGTGTGTAGGGTGTGTGTGTGTGGAAAGAGATAGAGATAGATAGATAGATAGATAGATAGATAGATAGATAGATAGATAGATAGATAGATAGATAGAGGGAGTGCAGACCCGAGGTTGATTGAGTGTCTTCCTCAATCACTTTCCCTCTTATATGTTGAGGTGGTCTCTCTCTCTCTCTGAACCCAGGGCTCACTGGCTCAGCCACCTAGTTCTGGGATTTCATCTCTACCTCACCCACCGGCTTTACATGGCTGTTAGGGATCTGAACTCTGGTCCTCGCAGTTGCAAGGCAAGCTCTTTCCTTGCTGAGCCATCTCCACAGCTCAGATATGTGGTCTTGGATGAAGTCAGTGGGTGTGAGCCACCGCTACAGTATGATAGTGTGAGCCTCCTCTACAGTATGGTAGTGTGAGCCTCCTCTACAGTATGATAGTGTGAGCCACCGCTACAGTATGATAGTGTGAGCCTCCTCTACAGTATGATAGTGTGAACCTCCTCTACAGTATCATAGTGTGAGCCGCCTCTACAGTATGATAGTGTGAGCCTCCTCTACAGTATGATAGTGTGAGCCTCCTCTACAGTATGATAGTGTGAGCCTCCTCTACAGTGTGATAGTGTGAGCCTCCTCTACAGTATGATAGTGTGAGCCTCCTCTACAGTATGATGATAGTGTGAGCCACCGCTACAGTATGATACTGTGAGCCTCCTCTACAGTGTGATAGTGTGAGCCTCCTCTACAGTGTGATAGTGTGAGCCTCCTCTACAGTATGATAGTGTGAGCCTCCTCTACAGTATGATAGTGTGAGCCTCCTCTACAGTATGATAGTGTGAGCCGCCTCTACAGTATGATAGTGTGAGCTTCCTCTACAGTATGACAGTGTGAGCATCCTTTATAGTATGATAGTGTGAGCTTCCTCTACAGTATGATACTGTGAGCCTCCTCTACAGTATGACAGTGTGAGCCTCCTCTACAGTATGGTAGTGTGAGCCTCCTCTACAGTATGATAGTGTGAGCCTCCTCTACAGTATGATGATAGTGTGAGCCACCGCTACAGTATGATAGTGTGAGCCTCCTCTACAGTATGATAGTGTGAGCCTCCTCTACAGTATGATAGTGTGAACCTCCTCTACAGTATGACAGTGTGAGCCTCCTTTATAGTATGATAGTGTAAGCCTCCTCTACAGTATGACAGTGTGAGCCTCCTCTACAGTATGACAGTGTGAGCCTCCTCTACAGTATGACAGTGTGAGCCTCCTCTACAGTATGATAGTGTGAGCCACCGCTACAGTATGATAGTGTGAGCCTCCTCTACAGTATGGTAGTGTGAGCCTCCTCTACAGTATGATAGTGTGAGCCTCCTCTACAGTATGACAGTGTGAGCCTCCTCTACAGTATGGTAGTGTGAGCCTCCTCTACAGTATGATAGTGTGAGCCTCCTCTACAGTATGATAGTGTGAGCCTCCTCTACAGTATGATAGTGTGAGCCTCCTCTACAGTATGACAGTGTGAGCCTCCTCTACAGTATGGTAGTGTGAGCCTCCTCTACAGTATGATAGTGTGAGCCTCCTCTACAGTATGATAGTGTGAGCCTCCTCTACCGTATGATAGTGTGAGCCACCGCTACAGTATGATAGTGTGAGCCTCCTCTACAGTATGATAGTGTGAGCCACCGCTACAGTATGATAGTGCGAGCCTCCTCTACAGTGTGATAGTGTGAGCCTCCTCTACAGTGTGATAGTGTGAGCCTCCTCTACAGTATGATAGTGTGAGCCTCCTCTACAGTGTGATAGTGTGAGCCACCTCTACAGTATGATAGTGTGAGCCGCCTCTACAGTATGATAGTGTGAGCCACCTCTACAGTATGATAGTGTGAGCCGCCTCTACAGTATGATAGTGTGAGCCACCTCTACAGTATGATAGTGTGAGCCACCTCTACAGTATGATAGTGTGAGCCGCCTCTACAGTATGATAGTCTCCTTAGTCACTTTCCTAGCACAGACCGCTCAGGGTCTGTCTAACCATTTGCCATTACAAGCCGTAATGTATGGAAGTTGCCTGGCAGGCGCCATTGGAGATGTGTTTTCTGGCCCATTGTGTTCAGAGCCATTGATGCTGCACGCTCAGCTCCTCCTGACCCATTACCCCGAAGCTAAGAGCTATAGAAGATGCAAACACCCTGCTTAATACTCTTGTGCTTGGGGCCTCGTGGGAAATCTGGACAGTTTCACTCTTGCTGTGGATCTATGCAGCCAGGGAAACTTTGGGCCTTCACTGGCAAGCCACCCGAGAGCGCAGGATTGATGTCAGGCACGGTTTAAAAAAGACCAGGCAAACTTGAGACTCTGGCGGGAGACAGCAGAGGACAGCAGGGCAGGGGAGTTGCCGTGCTTGTGGCTGGGGGACTGGAGTTTAGTGTCAAGGGTGTTCCGTGCTTCGGGGAGCAGCGAGGGATGGGAAAGGTCATGGGCAGGAGCGGGGCATGGCCAGAGGCAGGTGTTAGGACTCGGTGTAAGGTTTAGGATAGGAAACACAAAGGTTCCAAGGGAGTCACAGTATGGATAAGGCAGTGGCTGAGCACTGCCCACTGAACTGACCACTGTCGCCATCATCAAGGCAACTGCGCCCACTTGCAGGAGCCTCATCCAGCCTGCTTGATGTCCCTCTGAGACAGTGAGGTGGGGATGGTCCCTGGACTCTCACCGGAGAGTCCTACTCCTTCTGTAACTCCCAGCCATGAGCATGTAATTCTGCCCTAACTGGGAGTCTCCAGAGAGCGGGAATATTAACTGTGGGAGAGTAACCAAAGGGGGAGACTCCATCTATGCAGCTGGGGCGCACCATTCATGCTGGGGTGAGGCTTCCGGGGTACGGCTGTTTTTGGGGTAATCCTTGCTCTGTAAGCGAACCCAGCAAACTCATTGGTTTCCCAAGTTGCACTCGCATGGAGTCTTTGACTTGTTGTCTGGGTTCTATAAGGTGGGAGTAGACCTTTGTTTTTGTCTCTCCAGGGAAGGAATTCAGCCACATCTCCTAAATAAATGCTTGGAGTTCATAACAGCGGCTCTCTGGCTGTCCTTGCCTCGGTATCTGGGAAACCCTGTGTGGCTCCTTTCATTTGAAAGTCATCCACAGTGGACTTGCTTCTACGGGGCAGGATAATAAGGATCATGGGGTGGGGAGGAGGCCCTGGGACTGAAGCTGGAAGGAGCCGCACCCGAATTCCAGCCGAGGTTTCAGACTTTACACATTTTGATTTACTTACTTATGTTTTATGTGCATTGGTGTTTTGCCTGCCTGTATGTCTGTGTGAGGGCATCAGATCCCCTACAAGTGGAGTTACACAGACAGGTGTGAGCTGCCCTGTGGGTGCTGGGAATTGAACCCGGGTCCCTTGGAAGAGCAGCCTGTGCTCTTCACCGCTGAGCCATCTCTCCAGTGCCCACATTTTCATTTCCAATGTCTTCTCGTTTCAAAGTTTGACAACTGAAGTGATATGTGAGAAGGGCCTTGGCCTGGGAGCTGTCTGTGTCGGTTAGCTGCCGCTGAGGTGAGCGGGGAGTCCAGAGAGGCTACGTACTATGTGCTTCAGAGACTGGGCTGCCAGGCTGCATCTGCAGCTGGATCATCCCTCCCTGGTGTTGGGTGGGGCTTCTCAAGCCTGGTTCCTTTATGAATAAAGGAAAAGACTCTCAGGTACCTCCTACAAATGCTATTATTTTTTCTTGTTGTTTCAACAGCTCCCACACAAGTCAAGTTCTTTTACTAAATTGTACTAACGTATTGAATTGTTGTTTGTGTGCACACACGGCTTGTATGTGGAGGTCAGAGGACACAGTTCCCTCCCACCACGTGAGTCCTGGGGATTGAACTGTGCTTCCCAGGCTTGGTCGTAGATGCCTCTGTCTACCGAGTCATCTCACTGGCCCGCGAGACCAGATCCTAGCTTGGGATGTTTATCAAAGTCTAGAGATGTTCTGTGATCATGACTTGGTTGAGGATATTCCATAGGACTTGGTGAATAGAGCAGGGAGGCTAATCCTTATCCTACAGTGAGCAGAAGGGCTGACCGCAGTGAAGGATGAGCCATCCCCAAGCACCCACAGAGCTCACATTAAACGCTAAGGTCCACACCAAGGCCTTGGATCTAATATGTCCACGCAGATGCCCGACAGCAGTGAAGGCTTAAACCAACCCGCCCAAAACCGAACGCAGGCGATTTTACAAAAACAGGTCATGTCATTGCCTGACATCAACGATGAAAGTATTTTGCTGAGAATAAACTTTTCATTAAAATTCAGTGGGCCCCTGCCTGCTCTTGTGTGGGTCATTTGGTCCCTGGGGAGCCTCAGGCCTGCTTGTGCATTTGGTGGCTTAGTTTTCCCGAAGTGTGAGGAGGGACGGGCCATAGGAATAAACTATATTTGGTCTTCACTCAGGGGATGGGGCGTGATCCTGTGTATTGAATCTGCTGAAGTTCAAGTCTCATTAGCCTGTGATAATTAAAGTGCTTCGGCTCGGTGCCAACCGTGTTATAAGTTAGAGCTGCTGAGAGCTCTAGGCAGCCCTGGCTTCTAACTTTCGTGTCCGGGTCACCCAGCAGGTATGTGGCCTGGGTTTTATTCTGAAAACTTAAATTTGAAGTAAAAGCTTGAAAATTATTTTATTTTAAAACACATCTGGGGCTGGAGAGATGGCCCAGCACTTAAGAGCACTGGTTGCTCTTCCAGAGGACCTGGGTTCAGTTCCCAGCACCCATGTGTTGCTCACAGCCACCCAGTTTCAGAGGATCTGAGGCCCCCTCTTCTGGCTTCCATGGGCACCAGGCATGCGCACAGCGAGCAGACATATGTGCAGGTAAAGCATTCATGCAGATAAAATAAAAATAAATGAAATCATGCCGGGCAGTGGTGGCACACGACTTTAATCCCAGCACTCGGGAGGTGGGTGGATCTCTGTGAGTTCGAGGCCAGCCTGGTGTACACAGCGAGTTCCAGGACAGCTAAGGCTGTTACACAGAGAAACCCTGTCTTGGGGGCAAAAAATAGAAAGAAACCCATAAAGAGCAAAACAAAACAAAACTCCTTAGCCAGGTGTGTAGTGCACACACCTTTAATCCCAGGACTTAGGACACAGAGGCAGATGGATCTTGAGTTCCATGCCAGCCAGGGCTGCAGAGTGATGATACCTTATCTCAAAAGCAAAAGAAAAAAAAACTTCTTATTTTGAGACAGAACTCACTGTGTCTACCTGTCTGGCCTTGAACACACAGCAAACCCGCTGCCTCAGCTTCCCGAGTGCTGGGATTCCAGGGTGGCCTTCACATTTTCGGGGCTGGGGTTGGGGGCAGCACATGAATGCCCTTCCACTGACTCATAACCCCAACTCCATCAGCCACCCCTATTTTCTTCTAGTGTGTTCTGTTACACAAAGTGCTATGTTTCACGGTGATGTTTTTTTTTTTTTTTGTGGTAGTATGCATTGTACTTTTATGGCAATCACTGTCTCTCTCTTGTCTTTTTTTCCCCAACTTTGCCTCTTCCCTGTGTCTCCGAAGTAGCCTTTCTATCTTCACATCACCTCTTTCCCTCCCCACCGTCCTCTCCTCCTCGCCCCTCCCCCACTTCCTAAGTTCTGCATAAGATTTTGAGTCTAGTTTATTTCACCTAATATAATGATCTCCAATTCCATCCATTTTCTTTGAAATGACACATTTTTGTTCTTTTATGGCAGACTGAAACTCCCACTGTGTGTGTGTGTGTGTGTGTGTGTGTGTGTGTGTGTGTGTGTGTGTAGGTCAGAGGCTGATGTCTAGTCTTCCCTGATTGCTCTCCATTTTATTCTTTGAGGCAGGGTCTCTCAGTTGAACCTGGCTCTTGCCAATATGGCTAGTCTCACCTGTCATCTTGCTGTAGGGTCTCCTGTCTCTGCTTTCCGAGTGCTGGAAAGGACTAGAAAGTACATGGGCCGCCACAACCATGTGGCAAGTACTCGGTTCTGAGGACCCAAACTCTGGTCCTCATGATTGCTTTCTGAAACAATCACTTTAACTGCTGAGCTGTCTCACCAGCCCTTTGTTAGATCTTGAATCCTGATTTTTTTTTTTTTTGGCATGACAAAAAGTCACTGTGGGCACAGAGTGTTCCTGGTACGGTAGTGACTTTGAGTGACTTGTGCCCTAGCTGCTGTTGGGTGCTGTTTTACTTTCATTCCCCAACTGAGATCCTGGATTCCTCGATGTGTCCCTAATGGCCTTGTCTTTATAAGATGTTCTGCTGGCATCCCCACCCCGACCCCATGTCATAGCCTCAGTGCTCACAGCATGAACACAGCTCACACGTGTAGAAATTTATCGCTTTCTGCTTCCATCAGATTATCGGCTCTTGGGGCTGGAGAGATGGTTGAGTGGCTGAGTGTGTTCTTGTTCCTACAGAGGACCCAAGTACAGTTCCCAGCACCCAGGTTGAGCAAGTCACTTATTCCTGTAATTCTGGCTTCAGGAGATCGGATGCCTTCTTCTGCCCTCCCTAGGGCACCTGCATTCATGTGCACACACCCACATAGGAACACATACCTGTACATAATTCAAAATAAAAGTAAGTGATTGGCTCTCATCCATCACCAGCCCAAGAGGCAGACCTGGGTAGAGAAGGAACTAGATCAGAGAGCTTATCAGGGATCACAGCAGCAAATGCTAGTTGGGTCTGAACTCAACTCACTGGGCTTCTGTTTGGGGCAATAACTTCTCTGCAAAGTGATTGCAGGAATCAAACAAATCACAGCCTGGCAGGCTGCAAAACTGATGGAATTTATTATTCAGCAGTGACTAAGTTTCTAAATCTTCCAGGAATCCCAGAATCCTCCTGGCTCTGCATCTTAGTTAGGGTTTCTATTGCTGTGAAGAGACACCATGACCACAGCAACTCTTCTGAAGGAAAACATTTACTTGGGGCTGGCTTACAATTTCAGGGGTTTACTCCATTATCATCATAGTGTATGGGCGGACATGGTGCTGGAGAAGGAGCTGAGAATTCTGCATCTTGATGCACAGGCAACAGGAAGTGAACTGTCTCATGCTGGGTGTGGCTTGAGCATAGGAGACCTCAAAGCCTGCCTCCATAGTGACACACTTCCTCCAGCAAGGCCATACACCTCCTAATAGTGCTACTCCTTATAGGCCAATCATTCAGACACATGAGTCTATGGGGGGGCATACCTATTCAATCCCCCACACTCAGTTTCCATTTGAAGCTATAAAGGACACCCTAGGAGAAGGGGCTCACATTAGACACAACGGACACTGACTGTAGATGTACTGTATCAATAAACTATTATGAGACAGGAAAAAAAAAATCTTGGGTTCCCCAAATGTTATAATGCGCTTTACATGGGTCACTTTTTTGGTCCTCTTGAGGGCACATTGGTCCCAGCATGTTATCCTTCCCAGTGTCCAGTTGAGATGTCTGCTAGGCAGGGTGTAGGATGTCCCATCTCACCCAGACTGGAAGTGGGTGGAGCCCTGGAGTCCACTGCTTCAGAATGAGGGAAGGACAGAGAAGAAAAGTCTAGGGAGAGGTTGGTTCGGGGCATGCTGGGCTTCAGACAGACGGGCAATGGTCCAGGCTTCAGGGTCACTCAGAGGGTAGAGGATGAGTGTTTCTGTCCTATACAGTAGATGTACCAAAGCATCACGACTCGGGTGGCTGATGTATCAGAAATATATTCTCTTGTGATTCTGGAGGCCAGAACCCCGCAGAAGTCTACAAATCTAGGGTCTCCATGCCCCTTCCAAAAGCTCCAGGGGAGACGCCTTGTCTTTTAGCATATGATGGTCTTGGAGTTTTTTGGCTCAGAGCAGTGTCACTCTTCATCTCTGCCCATGTCCTCACATGGCCTTCTCTCTGTCTCTCCCTTGTGTCCTATTTCTGTGTCTTATAAGGATGCTCTCATCGGACTTAGGGACCAGGCCAGTCTCAGTTTGTGTACAAAAGATGTACCTTCTAAGTAAGGCCACATTGTGATGGTCCACAACGGAGTGAATTCTAGGGGAATGTTATTCAGCCCACTACCTGGACAGGTTGACAGCTTAAAGGGGCTGAGGCTTGTTACGTGGAAGGGCTGGGTGAGATGAGGTGTGATAGTGTCTCTGCGCATCTGGCAGAGGCCACTGTGTCCTGGACAGGGACAGACATTTTCTTAAGTTTCCTTTGCAGCAGTGACACGGGACCCACTTAGAGCCCAGAAGAAACCAGGTCCCGGAGTCCTGGTCCAGAAATGGCACTGTGCAAATCCCAGGACATTGCTGCTGCGGGGCCACCGGGGGATGGAGCAATCTGCCTGTGAGGCGGATTGGGGGAGGGGACACAGATGCCCCAGCCACCCTGTCTCCACCTCCCCTATCCTCCAGGTCTGTCTGTAATAGGTGAGTTCAGAACAAACTGTTTTCGGAGCCGCTAGAAAACAGTGTTTGCCTGGAGGACACTGGCTGATGGGGAGACTTCAAAACAAACTAGAGAAGCTCCCCTGGCTGATGACGGTTCACTGTCTTCGCAGGAACCCAACTCACACGTTCCTAAGATGAGATGTCCAAGGGCTGCAGCCAGAGAAAGCAATTGCCTCGGAAGTATTAAGACCAGTTCGTTCTTCCTTAACGTGTGCGCGTTCGTTCCCTCCATTTTACATTCTTGTGTCTGACTCCTGGGACCAGATGTAGAAGTGTTTAGAGGTACCTAGTGCCATCCCATCATCCCATCACCCAAAGGCATTTATGGAAATATTTTCGGTTTCTTCCCTTCCCCTTTATTTATTTATTTTGTGTGTCAGTGTGTGTGTGTGTGTGTGTGTGTGTGTGTGTGTGTGTGTGTGTGTGTGTGTGTAGGATCGGGAGTGCACGTGGAGGTCAGAGGACAATTTGTGGGAGTCAGTTCTCTCCTTCCATCATGTGGGTCTTGGGGATTGAATTCATGTCACTAGGCTTGGCGGCAAGTACCTTTCCTCACTAAGCCACCTCGCCGGCCCTTACCTCTTACATACTGAGATCATCTAAATGGAATGGTTTGTATCTTGCTTAAACTCATATGTACCGCTCGAAGATGTCATCTATGGTCACACTCCTGTGCAGCTGAACAGAGGAACTTATTTCTTCTGTGCAGTTGAACAGAGGAACTAATTTCTTCGATCAAACCTACTCTTGTTTCAGCAACGGAGATGAGATACAATAACCCAGATCAGACTCCCCAGTAACCAGCCCCCTTCCCCAGGTGACATACTTTTCCTCTAACCTTATCTGTTATTGATTGCAGCTAAGGAAGGTTGAACAGAAGAGGCCGTTGAGATGGGTTTTGAGGGATGTATAGAAGTTTATCATGCATGAAGGTTTAGAGGCACTTGGCATCTTGGGGCCAATGAGCTGTCTCAGAAGGGAAAGGGACTTGCAGCCAATCCTGACAGCCTGGCTTCAGTCCCCCTGGACTGCCGTGGTGGAAGGCAGATGTGTCCAGTTGTGAATTACAATCATGATTGGGCGGGGAGGGGCTGAACCTTCATCATTCTGGGATGCAGCTCCCCGCTTGCAGTTGGTCATATGGAAATGAAATAGAATCCTTCACCGCCTGCTGCCTCATGGTCACAGTGGTCAAGTGCATTGTGGGAGTTCACACGTGGTCTGTCTGACATGCCTGCCTCTTCTTTGTAATAGGATATTTGTCGAAGCAATTGAACTTGGCACCCTATGTTAGCATAACCCATTTGCTTACGTGTGAGGTAGGGTCTTCTTACTCTGTAGCCCAGACTGGCTTCAAATTCATGATCCTCCTGCCTCAGCCTGTGGCTGACATCGAAATATCTTTGATAGGGGCTGCTAGGATGGCTTTGTAGGTAAAGGCACTTGCCACCAAGCCTGAGGACCTGAGTTCGATCCTGGCAACTGACATGGTAGAAGGCAGGAACTGGTTCCTACAAACTGTTCTCTGACCAGCAAAAGTCCACGGTGGCACCCAGGTGTCCCCAACCTCAGATGCACAAATTAGTGTAATAATAGTTAAAAAAATATATATATGACTGGAGAATCGTGCAGATCTGCGGAGGATCTGAAAACACACTCGATTGGTAACTGGATCCTTGTCGCAGAGATGTATAGAGTGTGACATTCTCGAGGGAGGAGAAAGGGCAGATGCCATGGTGGCTCTTGCTTCTGCCCATGGCTCTGTTCCTCAGGCACGCTGCCAAGGAATGCTTTGTGCTGGTGCATTTCCTTAAAAGCGGTGGTGAGTGTCTCCACGGCCACATTTGCGCAGATATGAGTAGCCTCATGCATCTCATAAAGCTGCCCTGCTCCATTGCTGAGGAATTGCATTGCTGAGGGGTCCTGATATGCCATCCAGGGCAAAGCCGAGCCCCACTGGACACAGTCCTGGGGAAAAACAGCCAAGCAGAGCCACAGCTGATGAGTCTTTCAACTATTTTTCTTTCCCCTGACGTTTCTTTAGAAACAGCCCTATGTGGTTGTATGAGAAACTCATTTGAATATGTTCTCGGATTTGCTTTTCCATATGTGAATTATTTTTATTTCAGCTTGGAATACAAATTGAGAGCCAAGTGTGGTGGCTCATACCATATGTGGGAGACTGAGGCAGGGGAATTGCTGTGAGTCTGATGCCAGCCTGGGGTACAGAGTGAGGGAAAAAAAGGAAAAGGAAAGAAATACAGCCTGCCTTCTCTTTCCTTTCACCTGACCAGAATCTTCTAGAATCTTCTAGCTTTATCAGAACTTTCAGTAATCCCTTTTCTCTCTAGAAGTCAAGCATGTCATTACTTTGAATACTTTCTTCGTGATTCTCTAGCCCCTAAAGAAGCATGGCGAAGACATGATTTTGAAGTCATTATTTTATAGTTTTAGAGGAATAACAAAGGATTTTTTTTTAATTGATGTGGTTGCACCCCCATCCCCAGATGTTTTTGGAAACCTCTTCTGGTTATTATTTTTTTTTCCATTTGTATTCCATAACTAAACAGGGTAAGGTTCGCCGAGTCAGCCTCGCGCTCTTCCAGGTGGCTGCTTTCTGATCCCGTTTTTCCATTCACGCTTTTTTGATATTCTCCCGCGCCCTCTGGTCTGTGTTCTTAACGCTAAACAGGTCAGGGCAGGAGAGCAGTTTCCACTGAGGCTGACGTCATTGCAGCCCTGTAGACGGGTTAGCGTGGGGTGTCAGGAGAGGGGTGCAGCTGTTCCACCTTTACCTGGAGACCAGATCTCACCGGAGACACCTGCCGAGTGTCGCCTTGAGCTCCTAGCCCTGGCCTCTCTGAGTCACAGGGTGGAGGATTTCTTTCTTTCTTTTTTTTTTTTTATATCAACCCTGTTCCTTAAACAGTGTGTGTGCTCCGTCCTGAACAAAGGTAGTTTGTCACCAGGGCTGGTGATGCAGGGAGTTGTCACTGTAGTCGGAAGGAACTAGGTGTGACTGCCACTTCTCCAGTGTGCCGACTTCTTCTCCGAGAGCTCCAGTTTCCCTAACTGCCCAACACTCCCTAAGAGAATCGTTTTGGCGGTGGCTTTTCAAAGTGGCACCTCTGACCGCCCACAGAGGTGTCACCTGGGTGTCCCACTTGTTAGAAACACAAATGGTGACCTCTCACCTCAGAACTATGGAGTGTGCAGCTGCTAGGGAGGGGACCCGCCTTCTGTGTTGTCCCAGGCTCCAGGGTGGGGGGTGGAATTTCATGCAAGCGCGTCTCCTGAGTGCCGTGGAATCTGAGCCTCTTTGTAGAGGAGAGCAGTGTGAAGACAAGAGGTTATGGCTGCTTCTCCTCCTCCTCGATTTGAGACAGGGTTTCTCTGTGGAGCCCTGGCTGTCCTGGAACTCACTCAGTAGACCAGGCTGGCCTCGAACTCACAGAGATCTGCCTCCCGAGTGCTGAGATTAAAGGTGTGTGCCACCACACCCAGCTCCTGATCCACTCCTAACCTCTCCAGTTCTGGGATGACAGGCTTACGTCACCTCCATCAGCTTTTCCTCCTCAATTTAAGGTCAGAACAAAGAGCTGGGGACATGGCCCAGAGGGTAGAGCATGCACCCAGCATGCACAGAGCTCTGGGTTCCATTCCCAGCACAGCATAAACTGGATGTGCTGCTGCACGTCTGTAATCCCAGCACTCGGGAAGTGGAGGCAGGAGGGTCAGAAGTTCAAGATTATCCTTGACTAGGTAATGACTTCAAGAGCAATCTGTGTGTGTGTGTGTGTGTATGTGTGTGTGTGTGTGTGTGTGAGAGAGAGAGAGAGAGAGAGAGAGAACACACACACACACACACACACACACACACACACACACACACACACACACACACACCATGACACAGCAATCCAAATCTTTCCAGAAAGCCTCGAGCAGGCCATTTGTGTTTTGTGGTTTTATTCCATCTGCTGTGTTCTCCCTTGCACGGCCTCCTGTCTGACATACAACCTTCACACACAGCTGTGACCCGAGCCCTCTCCACCTGCCTCTTGGTCATTGATATCTTGTCTTCAGTGCCTTGCTGTCCTTGAAGGAAGCAGAGGTCACCACAGTGGTCCTGAGTCCTGCCGTTGCTTGCTGTTCCGGTGGGACAGTTGAGCCTGGTCACCTACATGGTGGCTTACAGCCATTGTCTCTGTTCTTGGGACTCAACTGTCCCTTCCGGGCTTCTTGTTAGTTCTGGAGTTCTGAGCTCCCCCGCATGTGATACGTTTGACCACGGTATGTGTGTGTGTGCATGTGGTGTGATATGTGTGTGTGTGGTATATGTATAGTGTGTATATGTATAGTATGTGTGGTGTGTATATGTATGGTGTGTATGTGTGGTATGTGTATGTATGGTGTGTGTGTATGTGTGTGTGTGGTGTGTGTATGTGGTGTGTATGTATAGTGTGTATATGTATGGTGTATATGTGTGTGTGGTATGTGTGTGTATGGTGTGTATGTGTGTGGTATGTGTATGTATGGTGTGTGTAAGTATGGTGTATGTGTATGTATGGTGTGTGTATGTGTATGTATGTGTGTGTGTGTGTGTCTATGTGTGTATCTGTGCATGTAAGTGCAGGTGTCTGTGGAGGTCAGAAGAGGGCGCCAGATCCCTCGGAAGCTGGAGATACAAGTGGCTGTGAGTCTCTTGAAGTGGGTGGTGGGAAGTTGTTGACCCATCACTCTAGCTCCACTGGACATGCATTTTTAAAATCAATGATAATTGCTACTTTCAAATGCTCAGTGGTGGTGGTGGTGGCCAAGGCCACGGGGAAGGTAGGCAGGCGACAAGGTTGGGAAACAGCGCTTCAGCTGTTGAGAGTATTGTCCTAGGAGTTAAACCCAGCTGGGTTTCAGTTTGAAATCTGATACTTCTCAGAGCTGGGACTTGAGCTGAGCATCCTTAAGCCACTGTGGCCTCATCCTTTAGATGGAACAGGTAATATTTCCTCCCTCACAGGACCTCGGGTGGGCGCAGAGAAGATAAAAAAGTACAGCATGCTTAGCAGAGGCCAACTAATACATGGTGGAAGGTCCGGTATATAGACAATATCGGGGATTTTGTTTTAACAAGATGAGGCTGTTGCCTTGGCTAATCTGGTCTCATATTCCTTGGCTCAAGCAATCCCCCTGCCTCACCTCCCAAGTAGCTGGCACTACAGGCATGCCCACATGCTAGGATATTTAATTCTTGGTGGGTAGGGAGCATAATGCTACTGGTATCCATTTTCTAGTTTCTTTTTAAAAATATTTATTTGTTCATTTTGTGTGTGTGTGTGTGTGTGTGTGTGGTGAGGAGACAAGGGCAGGGTGTGTGTGTGTGTGTGTGTGTGTGTGTGTGTGTGTGTGTGGTGAGGAGACAAGGGCAGGGTGTGTGTGGGGGGGACAGGGGACAGGGGGTGCAGTGTTGATCTTATTGGGGAGCTTGAGCTGTCTATTTCTGGATAGGTTGCAGGACAACATCCCAAGTTCAAATTTTGGATAAATAGCGAATAGCTAAAGGATATGTTATTGCCTTTTCTATTGGTGCATAAAATCTGCATGCATTTTGCTGTGAGTTTTTACTGACATGTAGAAATGACCCTGTGCTCATGATGTTGGAGTACATGTATGTATTGTTAATGTTCAGATCAGGGAAGAATTCCTCCTCATCTGGCATCGAATGTTTCTTTGTGGCAGACACATTCAAGATTCTTTCTTCTAGCTTTTTTTTTTTTTTTTGAGACAGGGTTTCTCTGTGTAGCTTTGTGCCTTTTCCTGGAACTCACTTGGTAGCCCAGGCTGGCCTCGAACTCACAGAGATCCGCCTGGCTCTGCCTCCTGAGTGCTGGGATTAAAGCTTTTTTTTTTTTTTTTTTTTTTGATATGCTGTCTGTGAGTTAGTGTGGAGAGTCACACTTCTGTGCAGTCGCACACCAGAGTGCCGCCTTCATCCTTCACTTGATACCTAGTGACCAGCCATAGCAATGAACGTGTGGTTTTTTTTTTCTTTGTGACTTGCAGACTTTCTTACCACTGTCCCATCAAAGCCGATGACAATGCCCAGCTGGGACGAAGGCTGAATGCCGATGTGGTTTTCTTGCCCACTCTTTTGATTAAAACCCACTGGCATTTCAATTGGCTGAGGGCTAGACTACAATCCCAGGCTTAATTTTTTTAAAAATTTGTTTATGATTTAAAAAATTATACAAAGTTAAGGAATTCCATCGTGAGGCTTCCACATGCTTGGGAGGTACTGGGATTGTGGACATCCCTCATGATCCTTACTCCCAAGACCCCTTTTCCCATCCACATCCTAATCACCCCCCTTTGTGTTCACGCCCCCCTCTCCACTCTCTGTAGAGTCCACACATGAGACAGGACACTATATTGATCATTCTGAGCGTGGCTTGTTTCCCTTAACACCATGATCCCCGATTCTGTCCATGGTCTGGCAAATGCCACGATTCTGTTCTTCTTTACAGCTGAATAGTACTCCAGTGTGTATGCGTACCACATTTTCTCACTCACTCATCTTCTGATGGGCGCTGGCCTGGTTCCATGCTCGCCTACCGTGAGCAGTTTGGCATCACCTTGGTGTGTGTGGGCTCCTTTGTGTGAACACTCAGGGGTGGGGTGACTGGATTGTAAGGCAGCTCTAGTTTTAATAATTAAGGATCCTCCACACTCTCCTAATTGACATCCCTGCCAGCCCTGGATGGAGTCCCAGTTTTTTGGGCCAAAGCATCTCAGTTGGTACATGCTAAGCATGAAGACCACACTTTCACCTGAACTGGTGTGGCTCAGGCTGTCAAAGGTTTGCTGTGTGCCAGGCTCCAAACTCAGGGCTGAGAATGAAGGACCAGTTTTCTTTCTTTCTTTCTTTCTTTCTTTCTTTCTTTCTTTCTTTCTTTCTTTCTTTCTTTCTTTCTTTCTTTCTTTCTTTCTTTTTCTTTCTTTCTTTCTTTCTTTCTTTCTTTCTTTCTTTCTTTCTTTCTTTCTTTCTTTCTTTTTTTTCAGAGCTGGGGACCAAATCCAGGGCCTTGCACTTGCTAGGCAAGCGCTCTATCACTGAGCTAAATCCCCAACCCCGAAGGACCAGTTTTCTATGTCCTCATAACCTCGTGAAACAATCTTGTCTCTCAGGGGCTCAGAGTGCTTAAGGAGCCTGCCCAAAGTCAAATGGTTTGTGGAAGGGAGTCCGATTTGTATCTGAGCCGCTTGACTTTAGAAACATTACTTCTCTGAGTGTCGTCCAGTATATCTGTGATGAAATTGCCAGTAAGACATTGGGGCAGGCTGAGCAGATGTGTTTTAGTTTTTATTTATGTGTGAATGTATTTGTGTGCATATTTGTGTGTGTGTGTGTGTGTGTGTGTGTGTGTGTGTGTGTGTGTGTGTGCGTGCCTGCGTGCGTGCGTGTATCTGTGAGTGCATGTGAAGGGCATAGGCCAACTTTAAATATTGTTCCTAAGGCACAGTCCATCTCTCTCTCTCTCTCTCTCTCTCTCTCTCTCTCTCTCTCTCTCTCTCTCTCTCTCTCTCAATATTTATGGGTGTTTTGTATGGGTGTTTTGCCTGCATGTATGTATGGTATGTGTACTAAGTGTGTGCAATACCCAAGGAGACCAGAAGAGGGAGTCAGGTCCCTAGGAACTGGAGTCACAAATGATTGTGAACAGCTATGTGGGTGCTGGGAACTGAACCAGGGTCCTCTGGAAGAGTAGGCAGTACTTTTAACTGCTGGGCCATCTCCTCAGCTTCCTCACATCCCTTTTTGTGAGATGGGGTCTCTCACTGGCCTGGAACTTGCCAAGTATATTAGGCCCCCCAGAATCTATGTCTGCTGGTATTACAGGTTCATGATCCAATGCCTGGTGTTTTTAAAGATGGTTCTGGGGATTGAGCTTAAGTCCTGATGCTTCTGTGATAGGCACTTTACTGGCCAAGCCAACTCCCCAACCAAACAGACATTACTTTTTTTTTTTTTTGTAAATGTGTGTTTTTGAGACAGGTTTCACTATGTAGCCCTGGCTGTCCTGGAACTCTCTCTATAGACCATGCTGGCCTCAAACTCAGAGATCTGCCTGCCTCTGCCTCCTGAGTGCTGGGATTAAAGGCATACGTCACTATGCCCACTGAGATATTTTAAAATGAGCCAATTTACATTCATCTTGAAGGTCCTTTCTCCCTTTCTCAGTCTTTCATGGTTAGAGTAGTTGGTTGTCACAAGAATGTCCAATTTGGGTTCAAAATTGATCATCTGCTTAGAAATTATTTGTTCAGGAAGATAGAATTTAATTCCTTATGATGCTGGGATTCGAGCACAGTGATTTTCACATACTAGGCTGGTGATTCTCAATCCATAGGTTGTGACTCCTTTTGGGGGGGGTCAAATGACCTTCCACAGGGGTTGCAATCAGATACCCTGCATATCAGATATTTATATCATAATTCATAATAGTAGCAAAATTAGTTATAAAGTAGCAGCAAAGTAATTCTATGATGGGGGGGGTCACCACAGCATGAGGAACTTCATTAAACAGTCCCAGCAATAGGAAGGTTGAGAACCACTGTATTAGGTGAATGCTCTCCCAGTGAACGACAGTCCTGGCCCTGGACATTTCTGACTCGAAAAACAGTCGCTTCAGAACCAAGTCTCCACTTAGAGTTTGAGGTCAAAGGTAAGATGTCTGGCCCTCTGGATACAAATATCTTCTCAGAAATGAGGAATGGGTTTCTCTGCTAGGAAAGAGGGAACTGACTTTTGGTCCCAGTGTGGTGTCTTGCTGTGAGTTCTCAAACTTTCAGGAAACAAAAAATGTCTTTGCCAAAATCACATGGTGAGGTAAAGCAGGCTTCTTCTTTTAGGCCACCAACCAGCTCCCAAATCATGACACAGAGACTTAATATTAGTTTTTGAATGCTCGGCCTAGCTTAGGCTTGTTTCTTTCTGGCTAGCTCTTTTAACTTAAATTAACCTGCTTATCTACGTTTTGCCTCAGGAATTTTTACCTTTCTTTCTCTCTCTCTCTCTCTCTCTCTCTCTCTCTCTCTCTCTCTTTCTTTCCATCTTACTTTCCTTCTGCCTCTATGCCTGACTTCTGGCCGTGGGCATGGCCCCCTTCTTTCTTCTTCTTCTCGTCTCTCATTCTTTATAAGCCTAGATTTCCCCTCCTGTTTATTCTCTCTGCCTGCCAGCCCCGCCTCTCCCTCTCTCTGCCCAGCTATTGGCCACTCAGCTCTTTACTAGACCAGCCGGGTGCCTTAGGCAGGCCAGGTGAAACAGATGCAACACATCCTTACACCGTTAAACAACGCCGCACAAACATAGGTAACACACCTTCACATAGTTAAAGGAATAACCCGAAACATAAACAAATCTAACACATTTTTACTTCATTAAACAAACGCTGCTGGGCGGTGGTGGCGCACGCCTTTAATGCCAGCACTTGGGAGGCAGAGGCAGGCAGATCTTTGTGAGTTTGAGGCCAGCCTGGTCTACAGAGTGAGTTCCAGGACAGGCACCAAAACTACACAGAGAAACCCAGTCTTGAAAAACCAAAACCAAACCAAACCAAACCAAAAACCAAACAAACAAACAAAAACAAAAACAAACGCAGCACAAATGTAACACACCTTTACAGAGTTAAAATAATATTCCATAGCATAAACAAACATAACACATCTTTGCCTAGTTAAAGTAATATTCCACAACAGTGGGGTTAGAGGTGTACCTACCTATTGTGCTGGGTGGAGTATACATGTTGCTGTCTACCTAACTCAGCAGCTACTCCACTTGCCCTGGCAGTGAACAGTGGGGTCCCATGGACTTGACTTGATACACTATTGCTGGATGCATTTAAACATTTATTTTTGGTCAGGGTGTGGGGAGCCAAGGAAGCTCTGAGTGAATGTGTAAAGAAGAGACAAGGCTTGAGACAAGACCTGGACACTTATGCCCTCAGACCCAGGAGAACTGGAAAAGCCTTCCCTGTACACATGAGCCTTGGAGGGATGGCAGAGCCTTCCTCTAGTTCAAAGTTCAGATGGGTGCAAAAGTAGTTACCGGAATTCCTCTTCCCTGGTATCTGCAACCCAAGACTGCCCCCTAATCCCAGCATTCCTGTGTGTGTATCTCTGTGTCCATCCTTTCTTTATTCTTACCTCCTCAGATGGGTTTCCAGGACCAAGCTGTGCAGGGTGTGGTGAGGGTCTCATAGAGCATAGGCTGGCCTCCACGCCACTGTGCAGTGGATGATGACCCTGGCTGATTGACTCTGACGAGTGCATTCTCCTGCCTGGCTTATGTGGTCCTGGAGATGGGACCTAAGGCTTTGTGCATGCCAGGCGAGCACCCTACCCACTGAGCCTCAGCCCCAGTCTGGATGCGTTATTAAAGACGTGTTGTGGTTATCATTCGGCTACTCTTAGGATAAACTAGATCACACAAAGCCAAGGGGTAGCAAGCGGATTGTGAGCTTGCCTGTCCAACCTCCCAGACACTCAGCCATCTCTTCACCCATCTGAAGAAGAGGCGCCTGTAGTGCCTAGTCCTGTTTGGAGAACACCACATTGTCAGTAAATTTAGGCAGCCATTTTGATAAAAATGGCCTGTCTTTTTTTCCTCCTCCTCTTCTTTGATACAATTATTATTATTATTAATTATTTTATGAGGTCACAGGGATTGAACCTGGGGCCTCCTGCATGCTAGACAAATGCTCTTCCTCTGGGCTACACCCCCAGAGTCCTGGCTTTGCACTCAAGCATGATCACAACATGTCTAGGTATGATTAGGGAGCCTTTGAATGGCAGGTTCTCATCCTGAAGTGAAGGCATGCCTTGGGTAATCTAATGTCACGTTTGAGCTACAGTCTAGAAAAATAATATACTTTACCTTTTGTATGGAGTAAGAGTCAGTAGCACTTGTGTTGAATTTTGGGGGAGAGGCGGTAAGCCTCTGGGGAAGTGAACAAGGGCCCTTTACTATCTGCTTTATCTATCTATCTATCTATCTATCTATCTATCTATCTATCTATCTATCTGTTTGTTTATTTATTTTGGTTTTTCGAGACAGGGTTCTCAGTGTAGCTTTGGAGCGAACAAGGACCCTTTACTATCTGATTTATTTATTTATCTATTTATTTATTTATTTATTTATTTATTTATTTATTTATTTATTTATTTATTTAATTTGGTTTTTCGAGACAGGGTTCTCAGTCTAGCTTTGGAGCCTGTCCTGGATCTCGCTCTGTAGACCAGACTGGCCTCGAACTCACAGAGATCCGCCTGCCTCTGCCTCCTGAGTGCTGGGATTAAAGGCGTGCGCCACCACGACCTGGCACTGTCTGTTTCAAACAACTGAACTTGGCAGCTCTCAAAACACCATGCATTCTGATTCCATGGTCTCATGGGTCAGGAGCACAGGCATAGGCAGCTGGATCCCATGCCCGGGATCTCACGTGGTCGCCGTCCCCATCGGCAGGGCTGTGTTTTCAGCGGGAGCCTCTGCTGGAGCCAGGCCTGTGTCGGATAGATGCTCACTCAAGTTGCTTGGCAGAATTCATGCCCTGATGCTTTCTGACAGAGGACCCTGAGCTCACTCCAGCTTTCACTGGGGACCAGCCTCCTGTCCTAGGAGTTTCCTCTGGCCCCTCCTCCTGTGTGCCTCTCTCTGTGTTCGCAAGATGGGTCGCTGTTTCTGCAAAGCCGACAGGGATGTCTTTCTCTCCAATCTGCGAGATACCGGTGGAGGGCTGCCCCTGGCCTTTGCCTTCCTCTAATGATGGAAGCAAGGCCCCTGCTCTGGGGCCACTGAAGGGAAGGGGACATACAAGGGCCCGATACCAGAGGGGAAGGTCCTGGGGGCCATTCCGGCTCTTCCTCTTGTAGGCACCTTGAAGAAGCCTCTTCTGTATTGCTGTTCTCACTTTGTGAAAACTCCCAACTTCTCACGGACCTTATTTATGTTTTTATTTATTTATTTATTTGTTTGTTTGTTTGTTTGTTTGCTTTGTGTCCCTAAGTGGGGGATGAGGAGGAAGAGTAGCTGGTTGCTCAATTTTAGATAGAGAATTTTGACCTTTTTAAAAATCATGCTTAGTGTTTGTAATGCACTGATCAAATTTACAGTTGTTGATGAGCTCGGGAGAGAGTGTGATAAAATATTTCCCTTTCAAATGTGTGTGGCCCTCAGAAACCAGCTGTAATGATTGGAATGAGAAATGTCCCCCATAGGCTCATGTGTTTAAACACTTGGTCTCCAGCTGGTGATACTTTCTGGGAGAAGGTTCTGGAGCCTGTCAGTCAGGAGCCTTATAGAGGAAGTATGTCCCTAGGGGGTGGAGTGTTGAGAGTTTATACCCTTGCAACACTTCCGGTTCATGCTCTCTACTTCCTGTGTGCAGCTGAAATGTGATCTTTTGCTTCCTTCTCTGACTGCCATGTCTTTTCCACCATCTTGGACATCCAGCCCTCTGTACCCACAAGACAAAAAATAAACTCTTCCCTTTATATTGTATTTGGTCACAATATTTTATCACGACAAAAAGGTGAGTCATATACCCAGCATGGAGATACACACTGTAATCCCGGGACTGGGGAGGCAGAGACAAGGGGGTCCCTGGGACTCACTGATGTAGGTAGGCTACTTGGTAAGTTCCACGTCAGAGAGAGACAGAGACAAAGAAACAGAGAGAGACAGAGACAGAGAGAGAGACAGAGAGAGGGAGCTGGTGACACCCCAGTTTGACATCTGAAGTTGACCTCTGGCCTCCACACGGGTGTGCACACACATGCACACATACACTGTTTATAGCTGTTGAGCTAGCGTGAGTCAAGGATGTAGAAAAGAGAGAGGCCTTAGCCATCAGTTGGAACAGAAGGGGCCCCTTCTGGAATCACCTGGCTCTGCCTGCAAACAGGGATTTACTCAACACTTTCCTCACCCAAACAAAAACACGACAACGATGACAACGACCAAGCAGCCTGCAAACTCTCCGATCATTTTCTTAAAGTGCCAGAAGTGGTTGTCTGGGTTGCTTCTCGAGTCTGAGGATTTTTGAAGTGCCATTGCATTTAGCTCAAGACGGCTGTTTAGGGCGTTGAATTATATCAGGCCCTCCCTCTCCTCTTCCCTCTCTCTGTGGATGTGTGTGTGACTCCCTCAATTTTGTCTCTCTTCATCGATTTTGTGACATAGTATCATGTAGCTTAGGCTGGCCTCCAGCTCACTGTGTAGCGGAGGGTGACCTTGAACTTCTGAACTTCCCACCTCTGCCTACTAAGGGCTACGATTGCAGGCTTGTATCATCATGCTAGGTTTGTGCAGTACTAGGAATAGAAGCCATGGCTTCGTGAATGCTAGGCAAGCACTCTTCCAGGGGAGCCACACCCTAGCCCTTTCCCAAGCTCCTCTGAACTTCCTGGTTTTCTGAGATGAGCCAGAGTGCAGGGGCAGAGGTCACGAAGGAAGCTGCTGGGTGGTACATCTTAGTGCTATATTTGGCCCCTGCAGTCACCAGGAGTGATGTGACATTTCGGATGGAGTAATCACACACACACACACACACACACACACACACACACACACACACACACCTGCCAACCCGTTCCCCTGCCAGCTGAATGTTGGAGTGGTTTAGAGACCTAAAAAGAAATCAATATTCCCAGGCAATTGGGCATCAGATACCTCTAGGTTCTAGGGCACCAACTTAGTTTCAGCAGAGCTAAAACTCCAGCATTCCCAGACCTGTGAGCGCCAGAGAAACCTAATACCTCAGTCAACCAGCTCACACCCTCACATCCTCACAAAGGAGACTCACCGAGCCCATACTTATTTTTGTACTAAAAGGGATTTCCACAGGGGAGAGACTTTTTCTCCCCACTGAAGGCCATCGTCACCTCAAAAAGCACGTGTATTCAGCTGGGTGACAGAGATACAGTGCCGAAGACATGAAGAAACCTGGGTCCAGGCTTGCCTGGGCATGGCAGCAGGCAGCAGCTGACTGTGGATTGTATATCTGGACAGTGCAGAGCTGGTGTGGGATGGATGCCTTTTATGGATGCCTCCTGATCGCACAGGCGATCACACTTGCTTCTCTCTTCGAAGAAGCAGGCATGGGAGTCTCTCCGGGTCAGGAGAGGCAGCCCTCGCCCTTTAGCTCAGCCTGGTATGAGCAGAACTATCCTGGGCAGCCATGTCTTCTTTCCTTGGCTTCCAGCGCCTCCGACAGTAAGTTTGCCCCCTCTGCCTGCCCGTGTTCTGCACCATGTGGCCTGGCACCTGGCACGGCTTAGAACGTGGATGCTAGCGAAGGTGTGGAGTCTGTTCATGAAAGTGGGAGCCTGGGCCCTCCCCCTAGCTCAGCACCTTCCCTGCTGACTTGGGGCAGAGAGAGAGAGAGAGAGAGAGAGAGAGAGAGAGAGAGAGAGAGAGCAGACATCCTCCACCCTGACGCCTCCTGGTTAGATGGAAGGCCATCACAGCCCTGTTCAGCACAGCAGTAACGCCATGGAACGCCAGTCCTTAACCCCAGAGGAGCCTTGAGCTATGAGGCCAGTGACTGCCAGCCCACCCTTTTAACCAGGCAGACACCGAGTCCTTGCTGGGTGCTGGAGTCACCTGGAGGATGTTTTCATTTAAGATATAATTCCCTTTTTTGTTTGTTTGGTTTTTTTTCTTCTTGTTTTTGAGATGGTGTTTTTGTTCTATAGCCCAGGCTAGACTGAACTCATAGTCCGGCCTCGGTCTTGAGTCTCTTGGGATTATGAGCATGCTCCGCCATGTCCACCAAAGTTCATCCTTTTAAACTATATGCTTTAAAAAAAAAATCATTCTTACAAGGCCATGCAGCATGGCCCCAATTCCAGAAATCATCACCCCAAAGTCGTCCTCTTAGGCACCACTCCCCAAAGGGTTTCTTCAATCTCTGATAAACCATTATTCTCCCTTTTTCTTTAGATTCTGGGCATTTCTTTTAAAAATAAAAATATACAGTGTGTGTGTGTGTGTGTGTGTGTGCGCACTTGAGAGTGCACCATGGGATACACATAGAGGTCTAAGGACAATTTGCAGGAGTCTGTCCTTTCCTTCAGTAATGCCAATCTCAGGGATGGAACTCAGGTTGTGAACTTTGGCTGCAAGCTCCTTGACCTACAGAGCCAGCTCACGGCCCCCTTTTTGGTTTGGACATTTCTTTCAGTGGGATCATTCCATATGTGACTCTTTCATTCAGTGTGTTTTCAAGGTTCATCCATATTGCAGTGCACATCAGCAGCTTGTTCCTCCCTTCTGGCGGGGCGGATATACAGGGCTGTAGCAGCCCATTTAACTTATTTACCTGCTGCTGGTCATCCGGCCTGCCCCCACTGTTGACTGTTAGGAAGGATAACACCTTTGGATAGTCCTCTGCTAGCCTTGATACATAGTCTCAACTTTTGGAACTGTGGACTCTATGCTTAATGTTTCAAAGAACCCCCAGGACAGTTCTCATCAGTGGCTACTCTGTTTCCCCTCCCCCACCTGCAGTGTGCCAGGGTTCAATCCTCTACATGCTTGCTGGTGCTTGTTATTGTCCTTTAGTGCTACATTTTAAACTTTATTACGTTTATTTATTAATGGATCTGTGTGTGTATATGCCTGTGGCATGTGCCTGCCATGCTGCATGTGTAGAGGTCAGAGGACGGCTTGCAGGAGCGAATTCTCTTCTTCCCGTTCTGGGGAATTGAACCCAGGCTGTCAGGCTTGGCAGCAAGCCCTACCCACTGAGCCATCTCGCCAGCCCTACTGTCTGTCTTTTTGATAATAACCAACCTGGGAGGTTCGAAGTAGTCCGGACATGCTTTTAAAAACACCAAGTGATGGGTGGGAGGGGGGAGAATAGGGGAACCCATGGCTGATATGTAGAACTGAATGGTATTGTAAAATATATATATATATATCACCAAGTGAATGAAGCCTCGACTTCTCTCCACCCAGAACAACTGTTTCATTATTATGTTCAAATCCCCCAGCGGAGTCACATGCACAGTGGGTTTGATAGCCAGCCACTGGACTGCTGGGAGAATTTTCTTGTGCGAATGAGATATATAATAGGTTTCTACCCGGGGTCTGTAGTGGGTCAAAGTCAGCAAAGCCTAGGGACGCTGATGGACACAAAGCTCAGGAGTGACGACAAGGTCTCACTGTGTGACTCAGGCTGGTCCTGAAGTCACTGTTCTCTTGCCTCTCTCCAGGTGCTGAGATCACAAGTGTGTGCCGCAAACCTAGACTATGCAGTATTTTAATAGGAAACACATTCATGCAATATTTAAACACCCGGTAAATGTCAGATGCTCACAAAAGGTAAAGAGAGTGTTTTATATAAAGATAGCAGTGACCCAAACTTGCAGAGTTCGCCTCACCGTCCCCACCCAAAGGTCGGTACAATTAGACCCTGTCCATAGTTAACACTTTGAACATTTTTTTTTCATGGATGTTTTTGGTGTTGATTTTTAACTTGTAAAGGTTATTCCTTATGGCCTGGGGTTGTGCCTCACTATAGGTAATTGTCTAGCGTGTGTACACCCTGGGCTCCATCCTCAGCATCATTAAATGAGAAAGAACAGTGCTTCATGAAGGTATCTTTTATCCTGGGTGCTGAGGTTCGGGTACTGCCTTAACTTTTGCACCCGGGAGAAAAAAGTTTTAGCCGCCATGGGTGGGGTGTGAACTGGCGTGGCCATCATGGAAATCAGTATGGAGGCTCCTCAGAAAACTAAAGCTAGAATGGCCATAGGATCCAGCTATTTCATACCAGGGTACTTATCTGAAGGAGATTCAGCACGGTTCAGGGATCAGTGCACGTCCATGGTTTACGGCTGTAGTAGTCATGATAGCCAGGATCTAAAGGGCACCGAGACACCTACCTGCAGGTGATGGATAAAGGCGATGTGGTCAGGGTTCACAGTGGGATTTTATTCGGCTGTGAAAACAGCAGGAAAGCAGGATGTCGGCAGGGGCGTGAGGGAACTGGAGACTGTGATGTTGAGAGACAGGGAAAGTGTCAGAAACACACATACAACATACTTCTCTCATATTGGACTCGACGTGTGTGTGTGTGTGTGTGTGTGTGTGTGTGTGTGTGTGTGTAAGTCCTGAGAATAGAAAAGGGAAGAGGGGATGGTGAGAGGGGAGGGAGGGAGGACCTGAGAGGAGGGGAGGATGACAAGGGAGAGAATAATGGACGTGGGAGTTATGAGAGGAGAAGAGGGGACTGTGTGGGGAGAGGAAGATGACCAAGAAGAATGGAGCAGGGGGGATGGGGGAGGGGTAGGGGAGGGGCGAATAAGAGCAGAGAACACACACACACACACACACACACACACACACACACACACACACACACACACATACACTCCTTTGTATGCTAGCTTATTTGGGGTCTGGGGGTATTGGTAGAATGCTTGCCCAGCCTGCAGGAAGCCCTGGGCTCAATTCTCCAACACAGCATAAACCAGATGCAGTTGCCCATGCCTATAATTCAGCATTTGGGAGGTGGAGGCAGGAGGATGGGAAGTCCAATGTTATCCTTGACTACACAGCACATTGGACATTAGCCTGGGCTACCTGAGACCCAGATTCAATTTGTTTTCTCATTTTACACCCAAGGGCCTCCCTCTCTTCATCCTTCTTCTGGCCCCAGAAACCAACAAGTCAGCCCCTGCCATGGACCAAGCACCCAGAGGTGCCCTGTGCACCTCGTTTTCTTGTGTCTAGTCTCACAGCAACCCTTGCTCAGAGAGGTCTTGTAACTTGTCTCAGGACACACAGCCTATGACTTCTTTGCTGATGGTACCCCAGACTCACTTGATGCGTGGCATCTTCAGGTTCAAAGGCCTCAACTAATCCTGTGGAGTCTGAAGGGAGGGAGATAATGGTCTTCTTTTATAGGTGAGATGACCCAGGCTTCTTCACCAAGCCTTTGGGAACTTGGTTGCTCTTTTAAAAAGGCTTCCATAGTTTATGTACCCAATGTCATCTTCAAATGTTATTAGCACATCATTTTCTTGGCACAGCAAATCCTGATAGAGTCCAGTTCTGTGGCCCATGTTGTGCTGATTGCCAGGCAGGGCATAAGGCAGCCACATCCCAGAATCTAGAGTCTAGATACAGTACTATTTATAAAAATTCACTTTGAAAGCAGCTTACCATGAAATTTATTCTTTCCTTCTTACATTGAGCAGTGGTTAGCCAACATTTTTGTCAAGAGCCATGTGATTATTTTAAGTGTTCTAGGTCATCCAGTTTCTGTGTCAACTACTCAGCTCTACAGTTGCCGCCTAAAAGGAGCCCCAGACAATATGCAAATGAAGGACTGTGGTTGTGTGCCAATAAAACTTTATTTATAAAAAACAAGCCAAGGGCCAGATTTGGAGGTTAGCCAATATGTTTGCTGACTCCTAGTGTACTTTTGTTCCAGAAGCCAATGGGAGAAAAAGGCTTAGAAAAGTATGAAATTTGTCTATGGGGATAGAATTTGAAAGATGAGAGGGGGGAAAAATGGGACAAATTCTAAAGGAAGACATGGACAAAGTGGAAAGCTTGTTGTGAATGAGCTGTCTCTTGGGAGCTGAGGAAGATAAAGATTTTCCAGTTCTATTTTCTCCACTGTTTTAGCTGTGTTCACTCATTCTTAGGAAGGGAAGTGGACCCAGGTGAGTGGAACAGGAGGATGAAGAGTTCAGGGACTCCACTTGTCAGTACCTCTTACCTCCGGCTTCAGCTCTGCCCTGGCCTTTCACTCGGCCTCTGAACAACTCCATTTTTTTTTTCTGAAGTGAGAGGTGACAGTTTAAGGACCCAGAGGCAATTCCCCATCAACAAGGGAATCCAACAGCCCTTCGGGGTAGAAGCTAGTGTGTTGCAATATTCCACTCTGGGAGTTCCTATTCCCCCTTGCTGGAGCCCAAGGTAATTTCCATTACCCTCCTCAAGTGTGACGCAAGGTGTGCCGGCCGACGTCCCAGGGTAGATTTAGGTGGGAAGAAAAAAAAAAAAAAGAAGAGTGTATGATTATACAAACAACTTTAGGTGGCAAAGAACGGATCGGAGTAATAGACTGAATGTGGGAGGCTCTCCACATTCAAGACATTGGGCACAGGAGCCTGGATACAATGCTTCCATGAAGAGCCCTGCCCAAGGCTTTCTCAGACAGGACCTTTCCAGGTGCAGCCTGGCCCACCATGCATGAAGCCCCAGCTTCAAACCCCACACAGAAAGAATAATCATGAGACATAGATGTCGTGTTTTCAGGGTGTGTCTGCTTTCTCTAGACTCCATAGCCACTGTTGGAGGAACGTGACATGAAAGGTTTGACCCTGGGCGGCTTGGGTGCATAGGCAGTGCTAATGTCTACAGGTGTGCGCGGGGGACAGGAAACGCAGGGAGTCTTGTGTGACGCAGCTCCTCTCAGTGATGCCTCTACTCAGGAGGAACCTAGGAAGGTTGGTGTCAGGGATCAGGGTCTTCCAGTACTTGTGACTCAAGACTGTTGGATGGCCCAGGGAAGGAAGGGTTTCTTTTCTTTTTTCTTTTCTTTTTTTTTTTTTTTTTGTTTTTTGAGACAGGGTTTCTCTGTGTAGCTTTGTGCCTTTCCTGGAACTCACTTTGGAGATCAGGCTGGCCTCGAACTCACAGAGATCCGCCTGCTTCTGCCTCCCGAGTGCTGGGATTAAAGGCGTGTGCCACCATCGCCCGGTGGAAGGTTTTCTTTTTCAATGCTTAAAAAAATATATTTTGCCAGGCCTTGGTGGCACAAGCCTTTAATCCCAGCACTCGGGAGGCAGAGCCAGGGGATCTCTGTGGGTTCAAGGCCAGCCTGGTCTACAGAGTGACATCCAGGACAGGCACTAAAACTACACAGAGAAACCCTGTCTTGAAAAAAACCAACGTGTATGTGTGTGTGTGTGTGTGTGTGTGTGTGTGTGTGTGTGTGTTTTCTGTGCATAGTGTTTCACCTGCATGTGTCACAGCAAAACTAGGAGCTGACAGACTAGGAGGCGGCCTGAGTGGAGGCCTGAGTGGAGGCCTGAGTGGAGGCAGGTTTCTCTGCTGTCACACCAAGAATCCAATCCATGGATTCGTCCATGAATAAGTAAAAGCCTTCACTTTTCCTAGCTCTCCCCAAAACCCCACCTCCAAATGGTGCATCGGAGACCAAGCCCTCAGCACACCAAAGTATAACCTGGGAACCTGACAGAGGCTTAAAGTCTGGCCCCTCCTCAGAGCCTTGGGTGGGATCCATGATCTGTGTTCTCTCAGGCAGCAGGGGTTCCAGGCTCAGGTTCCAGTTTGAGAACTGTTAGCCTAGAAGAGCGTTATCTGACCAGGCATGGGTGTCCAGGCCCAGTTGATTGGGGGATACCCCTGTACACTGGGGGGCACTTAGCTGTATCTCTGCTCTCTACTTATAGATGCCAGGAGCAACCCTTGCCTCCAAGTCCTGACAACCTAGATATCAAATATCCTTTGGAGGACACACTTGCTCCTAGCTGGAAACCACTGAGTGGGAAGAGGCAGGTCCCCACTGAATGATCATTATTCCTGTCCCCATTAGTCCAGCCATCTGAACTCAAACGCGGAGCTAAAGAGAGGGAGGACTCCCAGCCTTCTGTACTTCTGAGCTGACACCGTGGCCCTGGGCCTCATTATTTAAAAATAGTCATACCATTTAAACTTTCTAACAAAATTTTCCTGTGAGGAGAAGCTAACCACGGAAAATCTTAGCCCCAGGGACCCGGGGTAATGTTCTCCTATGAGCCTGCTTACTCCGAGTGGGGGCTGGGTGGAAATCTTCAGCTTTCATCACTGCTAAGTCTGCTGCTGGGTCCCTTGCACACACCTGGGCTTCCTCTCCCTGGGGAGCCGGGTGGCAGGTCCCTGGGGCCCCGCTGCCTGTCCCTGAAGACATTAACCTTGAGACTCTGCTTTCCATTGCTGGCATGCTGGCTCTTAGCCCAGTGATTTACTTTTCCAGGTGACCTGAGTGTGAGGAGACATGTGGGTCTGGGAATAGGGACATCGTGTCATGGTTTAGATGGCCCTGGTTCCTATTCTGCCTCCATCACTAACGTGGATGGGAGCTACCGAGAAAGTCATCTAGGCGCCTGGCCATGCTTCAGTTTCTGGACATGTGAAACAGGTACCAGAGGACCGGGATGTAGCTCAGTGGTAGAGTGTTTGCCTAGCACGCATAGGGTCTGAGGCCTGTCTCTAGTACTGCAAAACCAAACCAAACTAAATACAAAACATACCCCAAAACCCAAGCACTGTGATACATTTGCTTAATTTGATTGCAGTGTTGAGAGTTGAACCCAGGGCTTCATGCATTCTAGGAAAGAATTCTACCTCCCAGGTACTCACCAGACAGCAATGTGTGTGTGTGTGTGTGTGTGTGTGTGTGTGTGTGTGTGTGTGTGTGTGTGTTCTCGTGCATGTATATATGTGTGTGTGTGTTCTCGTGCATGTATATATGTGTGTGTGTGTGTGAAGGCCAGAGATCAACTTTAGGTGTCATTTCTCAGGCCTGTCCCCCAGTTTTTTGAGATAAGGTCTCTCAATGGTCTGGAACTTGCCGGGTAGACTGGTTGGCCTGGCTAGTGTGAGCCCCAAGGATTCTTTCTGTCTCTGCCTCCCCCAGTTCAAGATACAAGTGTGTACGATTGTGTCCAGCTTGCTCTCTGTGAGTCTTGGGGCTCTGACTCTGGTCCTCATGTTTATTTATATGGCAAACACTTTAACTGAGTATCTCTCCAACCCAGCATTTCCTGCATTATTCTAAAGTATATATAACATCTACCATTTTATCCATTAAATTCTCTCTCTCTCTCTCTCTCTCTCTCTCTCTCTCTCTCTCTGGGGGTGGGGGTTCGTGTACCCAGGAGTGGAGGTCAGAGGACAACTTTTGGGAGTCGGTTCTCTCCTTCCACCATGTGGGACTTGGGGATTGAACTCAGGTCGTCATGTTTAGCGGCAGGCGCCTTTGCACATTGAGCTATCTCGCTAGCCTCATTTGATCCATTTCTAAGTTGCTTTAAATGCATTCCTGTTGGTGTGTGGCTGTCACCACCATCCATCGCTAGGCTCTTCATCCCACCAATCCAACACTTATCTAGAGCTCCCCGACTTGGTCATCAGGGAATGCCACATGCAGTTCCACAGATCGGGTGGCATGAACAATGGAGACGTCTTCCTTGACGTTCTGCAGCTGGTGCCTGAGATGAGCCTGCCAGCACCAGTGGGTTCTGCCTGGGTTTCGAATGACCACCTCCTTGCCAGAGTGTGTGAATGGGGGTGGCCTCTTTTTCTCTAGGGACATTAGTACTATCAAAGGGGCCCCAGCTCAGGATGTCATCCAAACCCAGCTTTCCCCTAAAGGGCAAGTGTGTCCTACCTCTGGATGCCATTGTATGGTGGGAGGTGGCAAGGGGTCAGCAAGCTGGGGTTGTGTGGGACAAGGCAACGGACTCCATTTCCTCGCTGTAAAAACGGCTTGATGTGGTCACTTCAACAGATCGCTAGTGAGAACCAGAGATGATGTGCACGAAGAGCCAGAAGGATGGAGATTCTCACTGTCCGAAGGCAGAGGTTGTAGGACGGGAAGCATCTCGATGTGTGTGATGTGCCTGGAGAAACCTCACCTGGCTGGGCTGTGTAGCTCAGTGGGTAGAGTGCTTGTTGACTGTGCACAAGGCCCCGGGTTCCTTCTCCTGAAGGGCATGAACTGGGCATGGCGGTGCTTGCCTATAGTCCTAGGACTTGAGAAGTGGAGGAAGGTGAATCGGGAGTTCGAGGTCACCCTTTATTACGCAGCGAGCTTGAGGCCAGCTTGGGCTGTGTGACTGACACACACACACACACACACACACACACACACACCAGAAAGAAGGCTGGGGGGATGGCTCAGTGGGTGGCGTGTTGGCTGCACAAGCGTGAGGACCCCAGTAAAAGCCGGGTGTGGCAGCACACGCCCGTGTAACCCAGTTCTGGGGAGGTGGAGACGGCAGATCCGAGGGGTTCACTGGCAGGCTGGCCTAGCCTGATTGGTGAGCTCCAGGTCCAGTGAGAGACCCTGTCTGTGAAATAAGCTGGAGCATGATTGAGGAAGACACCAAGAATCAGCTCGTGGCTTCTACACCCGTACACAGGGGCACCTGCATCTGCATGTATGTACACATGCATGTGCACACACATGCACACACACAGGCATGCATTCTCTCTCTCTCTCTTCTCTGGAAGGAAGGAAGGAAGGAAGGAAGGGAGGAAGGAAGGAAGAAAGGAAGGAAGGAATGCTTTGCTCTGATCTCTGCTGCCAATGTGCCCCCTCCCTCCCCATCCCAGGTTAGCACCAGCTGCCCGGAGTTGCGGTTCACATCTCCAGGTACCAACCCCCTCCACGCTCTGTAGTAACCCAAACAAACAGAACAGCGCGCCATGTTATGCAGCATTTGGGTCAGACATTAGAACCCAGGACCAGTCAGGCAGCTATGGGTTTGCCCATGGAGAGAACCTTCCTTTGTTCCTTTTTGTACCTCATTCAATCACAAACATGCTTCTTAAGTTCTCTGGGAGAAGGCGAAGAAGGCAGGAAGTTCCTGCCCTCATAATGGCACTTAAGTGGGGTGTGGTGCTGCTCACTTGGGGAGAGGATCCGGAATCGGAGATCGTGGCCACCCTCACTACAGCATCCAAAGTTCCGGGCCAGCCTGACCTACGTGAGACTCTTTCTCAAAATGAAGACAAACCAAGGAGCCCGGTGTGTGTTTGTGGAGGTGGATGTGGTGGCTCACACTCCAGAGTGAGGAAGAACAGAGAGGATTTGACCTACAACTTGAGGGTTGAGCAGGAGGTCAAAGGTGGTGACCTCAGTTACTCCCAGGGTCTCACTCAGTGAGTCTAACAGGTCCCCAGTGTAACAGACGGCCGTACCCCTGATCTGGGGGCACCACTTTGAGAAGCCCCAGTGTAAGCCAAGGATGGCAGGAGAGAGTTTAAGAGAGGTGTTGGTTTCCTTCATCCCTACTATGTGTCAGGGCCTGTGCTAGGGGCCAGAGAGACAGAAGAGATTCCAACAGGGACATGCTGATGGCCGGTGTCCCTGGCACGTGATTAGAAGCTGTGATCAGGTCTATGAAGAAGCAATATGGTGATAGGGGCATTGCCCGGACAGTGAACTGCTTTGTCTTGGCTAGAATGGACATGGTTTAGATGGAGCTTGCAAGGGTGCGAAGGTTCCACTCTGATGTGTGGGAAGGGGAGTTCCAGGTGAAGGGGCTGGCATATGCAAAGGCCCTGGTGTATGATGAGCTTGGCTCACGGGAGGGATGGGAGGGCTTCGTATGGAGTTAGAATAAAGGGCTTGTGTGGTTTGTGCTGGGAGCTGAGGGCAGAGCACCCCAGGCTGGGAGGTGGGATGGGGTGGCATCTTCAGGCTGCCCGGTATGCATCCTACAGATGAATGTCTGGAGAGTGGAGTCAGAGGTTATAGGGAAAGACGGTCTTGGGTGATCCTGGGCCTCTGTCCAGGATCAGATCAAGGTCTAAGTGAGGGACACTGTCTAGGCGGTTAGATAGCGCCACCTCACGTCTCTAAAACTACCTTCTCTTAGCAAATCTTCAACCTTCTATACTTATCTCTATACCCTTCACTTTTCAATTGCTGGGACAAGATACTGTGACTGAGGCAACTTATAAAAGAGCATTTAATTTGAGCTTCAGCGTTCCAGAGGGCTAGAATCCGTAACCATCATGGTGGGCGGCCTGGCAGCAGGCTGGCAGGCTTGGCCCTGGAGCAGCAGCTGAGAGCTCACATCTTGATCCACAATCAGGAGGCAGAGAGACCAGGAATGGTTTGGGCTTTTGAAACCTCAAAACTGGCCCCTAGCGACACACCTTCTCCAACAAGGTCACACATTCTAATCTTTCCCAAACGCTTCTACCAACTGGGGACCAAGTATTCCAACAACCGAGTTTATGGGGGCCATTCTCATCCAAACCTCAGTTCTCAGAAGGTTGGGAGAAGCAGGTATGGTTTAGATGATGGGGATGACCACCATGGAGAGAAACAGTTGTGTCCATACTATCCAATATGGCAGCCATTGCTGCATGCAGTTCACTAAAACTACGTTAATTCATATCAAACACGACCTTACACGCAGCTTCTTGGCCATACACCCTATCCCTATTTCAAGTACTCCACAGCCACCTGGGGCTACTCTGTTGGACATCACAGATAACAGAACATAGCCATCATTCTAGAAAGTCCCAGTAGACCATGCTGGCTTAGGTGATTGGCTCAGCTAGGTCCCATTAGCTGACTTGAGGCTGAGCCAGATAGGATCCTGGGATCCTGGACACCTCACAGATGTGACTCTTCTTGTTGTAGGGCCTCACATGGCCTGTGGTGACATCGGGGAGGCTTATACTGCAGCCTAGGCCTTCACCCCTGTATTTGCTCCTGGCCTTGTCCCTGTGGTTAAAATTCCAAGTACAGAGCCCAGAATGGGTTTCTTGGCCAGCAATGCCAAGACCCAGATAGAAAGCTGTGGATGTTCCTGCCTTCTCCAGTCATACTAGATAACGGTGAAAGTTTGGAACTTGATATCACTCTTGAGTGTAGATTTCTTTCTTTTCTTTTCTTTTTTTAACCTTCCAATTAACAGGGGAAAACACATCTTTGAGAGGCTGTGTGGATCATTTGAACCCCACAGCTCCTCACCCTGGATCCTAGAACTGAGTGCAGGACTTTAAGTTTTTCCAACTTTAGTCTTTCCTCACCTGGGAATTTAAGGGGGGCAGTTGTTGCAGGTAAGAAGGCACAGTGTGTGTGTGTGTGTGTGTGTGTGTGTGTGTGTGTGTGTGTGTGTGTGTGCGCTGCAGATCCCAATGAGCTGAATTGGATCCCGGATCCCACAGAGTGGAAGGACAGACTGACCCCCATGGGTTGTCTACTGACCTCCACATGGCTCTGCTGCATACACCTCCCCCCAACAATAAATAATATCAAATAATAAAAATGAGAAAGGCATGTCAACGTTCCTTGGTTGGACCATTGTCTGTTTAGTGAAAACACTCCCAACTGGGTTTTTGGATCTGAACTATTTAGCTTGTGTGTGAAATTTACTAAGTGGAAGTTGGGGGTACCAATCTGGATCTTAACGAATTAAACACCTTCAAGCGGTTGAAACGGTGTTTATACATTCGATATATGGAAATTTTAAGCACCCCAATGGCTGGTAACCAAACCTTCTCAACTATGTCCATAACCCACAGCAGCTTCAGGAAATGACTTGATGGGGGGGGCCTGTGAGATGGCTCAGCACGTAAAGGCGATTGCTGCCAAACTTGCTGATCTGAGTTTGATTCCTGGGACCCTCTGTCTCCCATCTGAGTGCTGAGGCATGTGTGAGCATGTGCACCCACACACATGCACTAAAAAACAAACAAACAAAAAAAACAAAAAACAATAACAGTCACAAGCTGCTCACGTGACTCAGTGGCACGGCGCTATCCTGACATTCACAAGACCTGGGTTCATTCCCAAACACTAGGAAAATTAAAAGAAATATATTTAAAAACTTCATAAATATGCTAAGCTTTTTGGTGAGGTTGTACCTAAATTGAATTCAGTTTCAACTCAAATTGTATGTCTGAACCAGCTGTTCAATTACACGTTTCAGACCAGAGTTGGAGAGATGGTGTTAACCTTTCTACATTCTGTCAGACTGGAAGAATATGAAATAATTACCTCAAATATACAAACTGTTTAATGCAGACATGACTCTTGATGGGTTTAATGATCCTTAATGTGTATAATGTGTCCCAGGTCTTGGCTGAGTCTAAAGATATCGTTTTAATGAGGATCTTGGTTCATCTCACCCAATTAAAGTTAAACCTTGATGAAGTTTTGAAGTTATTTGAGGGTGTTGAGCCCTCAGTCTTGGCAGATCAGTGATCAGAGATTTCAGTAAGGATGCCATCTGGAATTTTCTTCTTCTTCTTCTTCTTCTTCTTCTTCTTCTTCTTCTTCTTCTTCTTCTTCTTCTTCTTCTTCTTCTTCTTCTTCTTCTTCCTCCTCCTCCTCCTCCTCCTCCTCCTCCTCCTCCTCCTCCTCCTCCTCCTCCTCCTCCTCTTCTTCTTCTTCTTCTTCTTCTTCTTCTTCTTCTTCTTCTTCTTTCTGAGACAGGTTTCTCTGTATAGCCCTGGCTATCCTCCTGGAACTCACTTTGTAGGCCAGGTTGGCCTCAGACTCACAGAGAACCGTCTGCCTCTGCCTCTCAAGTGCTGGGATTAAAGACATGTGTTACCATCCCCTGGCTGGAATTTTTTTAAAATTGTGCTTATTTATTTTTTAAAATTTATATGTATGTGTGTATGCCTGTGTGAGTTTATGTGCACCACATGCCTGCAGGTGCCCATAGAGGCCGGAAGAGGGCAACAGATACCCCTGAAACTGGAGTTCAGGCAGTAGTGAACTACTCAGTGTGGATGTTGGGAATTGAACCCAGGTCCTCTGCAAGAGCAGCCAGTGCTGTTAACTGCTGAGCCTTCTCTCCATCCCTGGAATTTCTTTTTGTCAAGGGTGCTAAGATATAGGTTTATTCACTATGTTGATTACTAATGTGACTTAATCAATTTTAATTTCACCTCCATAGTCATGAATACCGCGACTGTCTTAGGCAGTGTGGTACTAAATGGAACATGGATCTTGGTTCGGCTGTGAAGCTGCTTAGCTACTACCTTGATGTGGCTGGCTTTCGGTACATAGTTTATTCTAGATCATGCTGGTCTTTCTCAGGTATTGTTTGAGACAGGATCCCACTGTGTAACCTAAGCTGAACTTAAACTCTTTTTTTTTTTTTTTTAAAGATTTATTTATTTATTATGTATACAGAAGAGGGCACCAGATCTCATTACAGGTGGTTGTGAGCCACCATGTGGGTGCTGGGAATTGAACTCAGGACCTCTGGAAGAGCAGTTGGTACTCTTAACCTCTGAGCCATCTCTCCAGCCCCATGAATTTAAACTCTTGATCTTCCTGCCTCAGCCTCGTGGATGTTAGTTACAACTATGTGCCCCCCACATCCGGCTGTCTCCCTCCCCATGGTTCGGGCAATGGGTGGTAAGGCTGCAGATTGCTCAGGGCACACCTTCCCCAGATGTTTGTAACTGTTGCTTGGCTCTGGCTCCCGGACTTGCAATTTGCTGGGGTCACAGGTGTGGGGATCAGACCTTCTGCCCCAGCCCTCACCTCCCGTCCTTCAGTATAGTACCCGTCCACTGGCTCTTTTCATTTCCTACCGCCATTGACCTTTCTCACTTACATGGTTCAGAATGGAGGCACAAAGGGTGGGCCCCCCCCCACCCTACCAGCATGTATTTCCCATACAGCGTATCCCCTGGAGAATGGTTAAGAGGAAGGGAGCTACAGTGTGTGCCTGGTGGATGGAGTTGGGGGGGGGGAGGTCATTTAGTCTGACCAAATTGGAAATTGCATTCAGCTTAGGTATGATTTAGGCTGGGATGTTTTTTAAAAGTTGAATGTTGCCGGGCGGTGGTGGCGCACGCCTTTAATCCCAGCACTCGGGAGGCAGAGCCAGGCGGATCTCTGTGAGTTCGAGGCCAGCCTGGGCTACCAAGTGAGTTCCAGGAAAGGCGCAAAGCTACACAGAGAAACCCTGTCTCGAAAAAACAAAAAAACAAAACAAACAAAAAAAAAAGTTGAATGTATTAGTTAATCAGCTTCCCTGAAGCCAGTGCTGGGTAAGATGGGGAGCTGGTGCATATTTTGGGTGCCTCCCTGTTTCCAGAAAAGTTGGAAATGATTGCAAGGAAGACACAGATTACATTTGTGTTTTTTCTTTTTCTTTTTCTTTTTTTTGATTTTTCGAGACAAATTTTTCTCTGTGTAGTTTTGGAGCCTGTCCTGGAACTCACTCTATAGACCAGGCTGGCTTCAAACTCACAGAGATCCACCTGGCTCTGCCTCCCAAGTGCTGGGATAAAAGGTGTGCGCTATCACCACTTGGCCTACATTTGTATTTTTATTCTCCTCAGCCCTGTACCTGTGCCTTCTGGGACCACTGACTCCGGTGCCGCATCCCCACCTCCCCTGAACCTCAGCCCAGCCATACGTGTGGTGCTACAGCCCCTCACTGCAGCAGCCTTGATGAGTCAAGGACAGCCAGACTCTCCCAGGACAGTGAAGTCCAACTCAGCATGGTTGAGCTTCTTGCCTTTCCGAACTATCTGGGGACCTTGTTTAATGGAAAGAGAAGCCCCTGGTCCCAGGAGTTCTGGGGGGTTGGGGTGGAGCCCAGCAGGGGCTTAGCTTGTGTATTATTAACAAGATCCCCAGGCAATCCTATAGTGAGCAGACTCTAACAACATTGAACTCAGGGTCGGGCCAGTCTTGGGGGCCTCTCCGTCCCTGTTAGTTATGCTCATGGCCTTAGCCAGGCTAATGGTCATACTGTGCCTCGGCTCTCTTCCCTCTAAGAGGCCTTTAAGGAACATAGGATGACAATCACATTTATATTAGTAAAGGTCTTATCCCAGAACCTGGCACAGGGCAAGCACTATAGCCATGAATTCAACTGTGACTAGATTCTTGAATAATGGTGAATTAATAGCGTTATTATCAACAGACCAGTAGATACAGCTAGTATATAAAAATCAACAAGCCGGGCGGTGGTGATGCACACCTTTAATCCTAGCACTCGGGAGGCAGAGGCAGGTGGATCTCTGTGAGTTCGAGGCCAGCCTGGGCTACCAAGTGAGCTCCAGGAAAAGGCACAAAGCTACGCAGAGAAACCCTGTCTCGAAAAAAAAAAAAATCAACAAGTGTCAATTTAACTACAAATACAATATGGATATGGCTCTATTTCAAATTATATATGAATGTTCATGTGTGCATTACTCTGTATTACATTATAGAAATAGTGTAACTATATTATGGCAGCATATTATCATAATGTAAGTGTTAATATTATAACAGTGTTGAGGCTGAGGATGTAGCTTAATGGGTAGAGCCTTTGCCAAGCCTGTATGAAGCCCTGGGGTTTCCACCCCCAACACAGCATGGACAGGGTGTGGGGGTAGTGCACATCTTTATGCTGAAGCATTCACGAAGTGGAGGCAGGAGGGTCCAAAGTTCAACCTCATCCTTGGCTACGTAGTGGGTTTGTGGCCAGCCTGGGCTACATGAGGCCCGTCTCAGAAACTATAAGGATTCCAATAATGAGTGCCTTCATTCTGTTGCTTTCTAGGACCTTTGGCTCTTTGTAATATTCCTTACTAGAAAGAGTAAAGAAAGAGACAAAGGTGAGGCCGGAGATATGGCTCTGTGGTTAAGACGGTACACTGTGTTCAATTCCCAACATCATCCGTACTCAACTATTGCCTCTAACTCCAGCTCCGGGGGATCCAGCCTCCTCTCAGGACTCCATGAGCATCTGCATTCACATGTTTGTACACACACACACACACACACACACACACACACACACACACACACGCAAATAATATTAAAAAAGAAATAGAAAAGCCATCAGCTATCCTGAACTGAAAGCAGTGGGCAGTGGGATCCACATCCCTTGATTGCCCGGGACCCCCGTGGTCCTCTCTGCTCTGGGGTCCAGCCAGGGCAGAAGACACAGACCCCTCCCCAGTAGGGGACTTGCCTCTAGATGCGATAGGGTCAGTTGTTTGAAACCTTTCCAGTCAGACAGTTTTCTCCCGTCAGCCGGCCCCTCCTGCAGGGGTGTTATGACAATGGTCGCCCTGGCAACCGCGGGACGGCCTTAGGCCTCTGGTTGCAGCTCCAGCGATTTCATTACCCTGGCCGGGTTTGACAGCCCAGAGCTTAGGCGGCTTAGCCAGGGAGCCGGTCCTGCCCGGGCTGTACCTTGGGAAGGGGCTCGGGGCTTCATGTCGGGAGGTCTGGTGGCCATTTCCAGTGATGCGCGTTTATCAAAAGACCAAAAAAATAAAAAAAATTAAAAAAAAGTGGACAGACCACTGACTGTCTGCTGGGCAGGATCCAAAATGATGGAGGAATGAACACAGGCAGAGAGAGCCCCTGCTTAGAGCTGACAGGATGATGGGTGTGTGGCGGTGGGAAGGTGTAGCCATGGAAACCGGTAAACAGCATCATTTGCGATAAAGAGCGCTACCCAGGGTGTGGGGTGTGTGTGGCACTGGGTGTGCCTGGTTTGGAAGTGAGAACTCTGCAGGGTGGGAGGGAGACATCATTGCTGCTGGGAGACCTACCCCACGGCAGGAGGGACAGGTACAAGGTCAGACCCTGTGGGTTCAGGACGGTTAGTAAGGAGGCTGTGGGAATGGGGTTCTCAGGGCGGTCCTGAGGGCATGGTGGTTCTGTGTTGCCCGCCCGAAGGCTGGCTGTGTCATTCCTGGGCCCCAGGTGTCCCACCTGTATCATGGGTGTGGTATGATCCCCAGCCCCAGCCGGCTGGTAGGTTCACACAGGCCTGGAAGACTGGGTGCACACCCCTCTTCAGCGTACCCTGCCTTCCTCGCAGTTTTCCTGACCCATCGATCAGACAGAAGTAACCAAGGGGTGATGGCTTTTAGGAGGTAGCAAACCAAACTCCTGTGTGTTCCCAGCAGGTTTCTGCAGTTTGATTTGGAGTGAAAAAGTTTCCTGTTTCCCATTAGGGATTTGAGACACGATTATTTTTAGAGCTGTCGCATGTCTTGACTTTTAATTTTTTTTTTTTTTGTTGTTTATGCTGCTAAATTTACCATCATGCTAATATGGAATACAGTAATAAGGCGCGGGGATGCTTGGATGGAGTCTGGGCCTGCAGACAATTTCCATTTGCTGTGCGAGGGGCCGGGCTGCCCTCTGGTGTACAGATGGAGAATTGCACTCCAGGATCCCCGCACTTCTTAGCCGGGCTTGGAATGGCACCTGTGACCCTGGTAGCACTTCAGAGGGTGGGTGCACTTGGACCAATCTTGCCGTAATTTTTTTTGGGGTGTGTGTGTGTCAGGGTTGCTCTACCGCTTTGGCTGTCCTGGAACTCGCTCTGTAGACCAGGCTGCCTCCCGAGAGCTGGGAATAAAGGTCTGTGCCACCACTGCCCGGTCCTTGAAGGTGGATACTCGGAACTGCTTTTTTGCACTTTAGCTCTGCTCAGATTTGAGTTGAGCATGACCTAGAGGTCAATTAGACCACCAGGCGGGACGAGGCCACTGGACAGGGATGGAGCCACCAAAGGCTCTTACCCTGTGTCTGTTTTGGTGGAGAAGCAAAGAGAGACCCTGAAAGTGGGCATTGGATGTCCTGAATTCTCATCCTGGCCCTGCCACGTCTTTGTCTGTGTGACTTTGGGGTGGGGGTGGGGCGTGTCCAGCACCCCGGGCTTCATTTCCTCATCTGTAATACAGTTCCAATAATGTGACCCCCGTGTCAAGCATGCCGACACATTCAAAAGAAGGAACATATCAGGAACCATTTAAAAAAAAAAAAAAACTAATTTAGTGATGTCGAAAGATTTAGTTATTATCACAGTGATTTTGGGTTGGTTCTGGGGCATGAACCTAGGACCTTATACACGCTGGCCATGTACTCTGCCACTGAGCTACACTTCTAATGTGAAATTAGGAGCCAAAATTCACCCCAAGGGTACGTTCCTGCTTGGCACACCTTCTCTGGTGACGGGCCAGCTTTTTCAGTTCCAGAGATTCTGTGGGCAGAACTTTTGCAAAAATACAATAAAAAAGGACTCACTAGAAAATGAAACGGACAAAGAATGTGAGGCTGGCCCGGAAAACAGACTCAGCAGATCCTGAGTGACTCTTGCCAAAGTAGCCCTGCGCCGCGCTAAATGCTCTGGCTCTCTAGGCTTACCTGAAGGGGCGTGGCTCCTGTCTTCAGAACCCATCAATCAGGAAGAGCACCGCCCCCCCCATGGAGGGGCGTGGTGTAATGAGCTTTGTGCTTAGAACCACCTCCCAAAACTATAAGAGAAGGAAGGAGAGCGATTGCTTTCCTTAGCAAGCCCAGCGCTCCCGCCATTGCCGTCCTGTGAATGGATCCTTGCCGGGTAAGAGGCTGGCCCATCACTTCTGCATCTCGGATGCCCGGGCTGACCCTTGGCTGTCCTTCTCTCTTGGCTCTGACCATGGGGCCTTGCGGTTTCTTTTTGTCAAGTTGTCTTCCCAGAGATGGACGTGGCTGAGTTTTCCCCTTTTGATTCAGTCCAGGACCCAGCCCACAAAATGGTGCTACCACATGGGGGGTGGGTCTTTCCGCCTCAATTAACCTAATCTAGAAACCATGGTGATTCGAAAGCCTGCCAGTTTGACTATTGGGATTGAAGATCACCTGTTCCATTCATCGGACTTGGGTTCAAGACCAGGGTGAAATCTGATGGCCCTGAGTCAGTGATGACCTTGGGCCAATGACTCCACTCCTCTTGGCTTCAATATTTTCCTTTGTCAAATGTGGAAGGTGATCAGAACTCAAAACGGTCACTAGGATTAAATGATTGATGAAAGGTGTCTGTCTTAGGACTGTCACTGATAGCTATGATTGTGCTGTGACCTTAGTCTTGGGGAAGCAAGATTTCTAGGTAAACTGACTGCCATTAAAAGGGCTTTCCTGGGGCTAGAGAGATGGTTCTGCCGTTAAGGGCGCACACTGCTCCTGCAGAGGACCCGGGTTCAGTTCCCAGCTTCCACACGGCAGCTCACAATGGTTTGGAACTCCAGCTCCAGGATATCTTATGCCCTCTTCTGGCCATTTCAGGGTCCTATAGGTACATGGTACACATACATCCATGCAGGCAAACACACACATATAAAGAAAATAAAGTAATAAATTAAGAGACCATGGCACTATCAAGTCAGGCATCACAACACACATCTGTAATGCCTGCATTCAGGAGGCTGAGGGAGGAGGATCAAGATTTTAAATCCAGCTTAGACTTAGCAGTAAGACCTTGTCTAAACACACACACACACACACACACACACACACACACACACACACACACACGCATGCACAATCTCAGGGTCTGGGAGCACCTTTGTACTGTTTGCTGTCTAGTTTTTTCCCCACATGATTAGGAAAATCATAGATTTGAGATCTTCTTTATTCTAAGATCAATGAGAACAAACGTGGAATGATAGCCAGTGCATCTAAGTTTCTTTTTATTACATCTGTATGTGTGTGTGGTGTTCATGGTATGTGTGTATGTCTCACATGTTTGCGGGCACATGTGGATGGGGGTTGCACATGCTTGGATACACACATGCATATGGCAGCCAGAGGATGCCATCCAGTGACTTCCTCCACCTCTCTCCACTTGACTGAGGCAGAGTCTCCCAAACTCAGCGCTCACCCATTCAGCCGGCCTGCTTGCCCGGGGAGTCCTCTGTCTTCAGCTCCCGAACGCTGGGATGGTAGGCAGGCACCCTATCCACTCAGCTTTTGTGTGAGTCCTGGGGATCCAAACTCTAGTCCTTATCCTTGCACAACGAGTGTGACGTAATACAACAAAACGAAAATGGTCATGCCCTGTGTGAGGACCCTGTATGTGGTGTTTCAGCAGGGGGCGCTCAGGGAACCTGGCTGCTGGGATCATGTGTGTGGGTATGAACACACTCACGACGGGCTTGCTGAGGGGCAATGCCCTCCAAGTTCTGTCCCGCTCTCTCTCTCTATTCCCGTTCACACCACACGGCACCGGCGTTCCAGCACGTTATGTTCCCAAGCCAAACTTTAGAATCTTGTATGTCCCCCTGCCCCATCAACAGCAGGGGATGTCTATCATTCCCTGAGGACAACTGAGAACAACCAACTAACAACAAGAATCAACAAGGAAAACCCGCCAGCGCTCCACCAGAGAGAACCGCTCATATTTCACACACTTCTGCAGCCATGGTTGTACATCACACAGGTTTTCATGGTGTGTGTGTGTGTGGATGGAACCCAGGCCAGGAAAGTGCTCCTCTACTGACCTACACTTCTAGCCTTCCTTTAACTTTTTTAAATTACAAAAGCTTATTTTATTTTTTAATGTGTATGGGTGTTTTGCCTGTATGTCTGTACATCATGTGTGTGCAGTGCCTGGAGGGACCAGTAGGGGGCATCAGATTTCCCAGAACTGGAGTTACCGACAATTGTGAGCCATCATATGGGTGCTGGGAATTGAACTCAGGTCCTCTGCAAGAGCAGTGTTCTCAACTGCTGAGCCGTCTCTCCAGTCTCCATCTTTCACTCTTTTAAAAAATTGTTTGAGTCAGGGTCTCATTAAGTTGCCCAAACTGGCCTTGAACTCACTTAAAAAAAAACAAAAAAGACATACAGCTGGGCAGTGGTGGCGCACGCCTTTAATCCCAGCACTCGGGAGGCAGAGGCAGGCGGATCTCTGTGAGTTCGAGGCCAGCCTGGCCTACAGAGTGAGATCCAGAAAAGGCGCAAAGCTACACAGAGAAACCCTGCCTCAAAAAACAAAAACAACAACAACAAAACAAAAAACAAAACCAAACACAAAAAGACACACTTTTATTAGTATTAATTATGTGTAGATGTGTGTCTGCATGTATGTATGTTCTAGTTATTATGCTAAAAAAAAAGCAACCACAGAATTGATGTGAATTTTATGTTAAATGCACAATATCTCAAACACACCTTGCTGGATGGTGGTGGTGCACACCTTTAATCCCAGCACTCGGGAGGCAGAGGCAGGTGGATCTCTGTGAGTTCGAGGCCAGCCTGGGCTACAGAGCGAGATCCAGGACAGGTAGGGCTAGGGTTACGTAGAGAGACCCTGTCTCAATACCCACCTCCCCCAAACCCCACACCTCTCCTCCACGTGCTCAGTCTAATATATTAGCAACTTTCTTCATGTCCCCCGCTCAAGTATTGGCTATGCCCTAAGCTCACAGAACGGCCGCAGTCCAGCTTTTCCTGGTTTAATTGGCGGACGGAGTGATGGTTTGATTTTTATGGTGCCAGCGGTCAGCTAAGGCCTTTGTTCACGTGCCAGGCAGGGTAGCCAGCGCCCTCAGACCTGTGTGTGCTTTTGTTTCTTTGAAATAGGGCGTCTCATTATGTATCCCAGGCTGGTCTCAAATACCTGCTCTAACAATCCTCCTGCCTCAGCCTCCCGAGTGGGTGGAATGAGAGGCGCCCACCACCACCGCTGGGCTCAGTTTGGTGGCTTTCTCCTCAAACAATGCAACTGTGCTTCCCAGAAAACATTTTTTTCTTGTATAATATTAGAGGGACCAGCCTTAATATTATACATCCCAGGGGCTCAGGAGAGAGAACTACTAACGGCGAGGACTATTTTCAGGAAATAGAATCTCAGCACACAGAGCTCTATCGTCCAATTGCTTTAATTCCTCTGGCATAACATCCTTTATATACAGCTTCAGTTCTGTTCTCATGTCTAGCTCCTTTCTTGCCTGATTTCTCTCTATATTTATCTACTGTCCCCTCTAGGATCTATCTTAATTCCTTCATCTAGTTCTGTCCCTTCTAGGTTCTCATCCATCTAGTTCTTTCCCCTATCAGCTCCTCTCTCGTCTCCTTCTCTCTCATCTGGCTCTTCCTCATCTTGTTCTTCCCCATCTGGCTCTTCCTCATCTTCCATCTCATTCCTCTAGTCCTCTCTTTTAGCCCTTCAATCTAGTTCTTCTCCATCTCAGTTTGTTCCTCTCAAGTTCTTACCCATCTGGTTCTTCCATTCTCTTTTCTCTTCTCTCTCTTGTGCCCTGGAAGTCCCAGTATATAAAAGGGAAGGTCTGAGCTAAATTGTGTAAAGCTATTAACATCCACCTCTCCTAGGCGGTGTCTCCTTGTGGAATTTACCATAAGTCAGGAGACTTGCACGTGGGACTAACAATGGGCGCCCACCTGGATGGTGTTTCCTGTAGTCCTTGAAAGTGGCCAAGGGAGATAATCTGATTCTAGAGAAAGCCTTTCCTGAGGCTGTTCTCCAAATACCTGGAATGTGTATGTCCAGAGAGTGATCAGTCTACACTGTTAGTCCTTCTTAGGGGAAAGTCAATTGGAAAAACTATGAAGGCACACATGATTTTCATAACAGAATATAGCTGATATATAACAAGCCAAGTAACACCAAAAACTCCTTGGGATTTGGCTTCCTCTGGAGGAATTCCCTAATTCTTCCAGGTAGTGACTTTGCCATAACCAGTTGAGTTCTTATGATATATTCCTGCGGCCTGCAGCAATTTTTTTAATATTGTTTTGGTTTTTAAATTTCACGCCAAATTCATTGACATGAAACGAAACAAAAGGAAACACAAATCTGTCCCTGAGTTGAGGGACCCGCACCACTGTCCACTTGGTCGTCTCTGGCTGGAGGCTTCCCTCCCTCTGGACATTTGGCCCAGAGGCTGCACGGATGTCTCTGTTTCCGAAGGTCTGGAATCAAAGTAGACTTTGAGAGCACACCCACAAATCCGAGATGAAAGGCGACTGGTGCTTGAGGGACTCGAACTCTGGGAGTCAGGCAAAAGTGAGTGCCTGTTGCTCAGAGCCATACCCCTGCCCCGCCCCGCCCCGCCCCACCCCTGCCCCTGCTCAGACTCCTGCCTTTAAGGTGCGTTTAAGGCAGTTGGCTGGACACACAGTCCAGCTGGTGAGCGCTTGCTCAAACATTCATAGCCATGTAATAAAGCTTGGTAAGAATTTTTGCCCACATGGTGGTTTCTCTTGAAACCGCTTGGCTCTCCACCAGCCCTGGCCCTGCGTTACTCCTGGATGGCTTTGCAAGATCAGGACACCTGATGGTGGTTGCTCAGTCAGTTTGGCTTGGTGTCTTCAGCCGTCACTGTTGGGGTTTGTGGTAGTTTGAATGTAATTGGTCCCCATAAGCTCATAGGGACTGACACCATTTGGAGGTGTGGCTTTGTTGGAGTAGGTATGGCCTTGTTGGAGGAAGTGTGTCTCTGTGGAGGTGGGCTTTGAGGTTTCTTATGTGCTTAAGCCACGCCCAGTGTCTCAGTTCACTTCCTGTTGCCTGTGCAAGATGTAGGACTCTCAGCTCCCTCTCCAGCACCATGTCTGCCTGCACGCCGCCATGTCCCACCATGATGATAATGGACTGAACCTCTGAAACTGTGAGCCGCCCCAATTAAATGTTTTTCTTTATAAGAGTTGCTGTGGTCATGGTGTCTCTTCACAGCAATAGAAACCCTACCTAAGACAGGGTTTGAAATGTGACTTCCCTCCAGGTCATGTGTGGAAGTTGGAAGCCCTATTCATTTTATGTATTTTGTGTGTATGTGTGTGCATACATGCCATGGAGCATGTGGAGGTCAGAGGGCACCCCAAGGGAGTCAGTTCTCTCTTTCCACTGTGTGGGTCCTGGAAATTGAGCTCAGGTCATCAGGCTTGGTGGCAAGCACCTTGAATTGCTGGGCCATCTTGCTGGCCCTCATTTCTTTAAATGCCTCTTATAGAGCTTTGCTTAATTATTGAAAAGATGCAACATCGCTTGCGTATAAGGAAACAGAGCTACATCTTGTTGCTTGGTACCGTTGGGTCCCCCATCCTGAGAAACTGAGTCTTAACCCTTCCACATTGCTTCCTCTGCTTGGCATACTGAGATTGCCCCCCTTCTCTCTCCCTCCCTTCTTCCCTCCTTCCTTCTCTCTCTTTCCTTCTAGATTGGTTTATTTTTATTTATTTCTTTTTGTTTATAAGTGTTTGTCTGCATGTATGTCCATGCACCATAAGAGCGCGTCGGATCCCCTGGAACTGGAGTTACAGATGGTGGTGAGCTGCCGTGTGGGCTCTGGATACCAAACCCAGGTCCTCTGAAAGAGCAGTCCCCCCTCTTAAATGCTTAGCCATTGTTCCAGCCCCCTGGATTGCCTTTCTTTGGTTAGTGTTGTTCACTTGTACAGAACTAGCCATGGACAAAACAAAGCACTGTTCCTTTTGTGTGTTCTGGCGTCTGTCCAGAAACATGGGCCAGGCCTCTTTGGAAAAGCACTGGATAGCTCGCGGACACTTGTGTATGACTTGTAAATCCAACCACTGAGCAATGTGTAAATGTCCTTTCTCCCCACTCTGTTTCCTACCTCCGTTCTCCTCATCCCAGAGGGTTAAGGATCCTTCCAGAAAAAGGCTCCGCGTTTGCAAAGAAATTCATGGGCACATTTTGCCGGGGAGTGGGAGGGGATTCTGTCTGTCAAGACGTCTTTGAAATTGCTGTCTGCCTCCACATAGCACACTTCATCATTTTATTTGAGGGTGGTGTCAACAGGGCTTCTGGGACCTTCCCCACTTACAGCCCCTTATCACCAGAGAAATGTTTATGCAGCTGGGGTTATGCAGGTGTAACTATTCTAATATTACTGATGATAAACCATAATGGAGCTTATTTCATAGCGATTACATATACACATGATGTCACCATTTATTAAATATGAAAGCACGCATGCGTACTAATGAGATGGGTATGCTTATTTGTTTTTATGTAAATAACTAAAACTTGACCGGACATTTGATATTTGACACCACAGAGTGGTGACCATTTCTTAAAGCCCATTGGTATTTTGATTTTTTCATCGCCAGTGCTGAGGACAGTGCTTTGCCTAAGAACAGAGTACAAGATGGTATAAACATGTCGATCACCATCTCAGAAATTGTTGGAAATTCAGTCCTAGTCCTAAGAGAATTTTTTTCATCATTTTTAAAAATAAAAACCAAGCCAGGTGGCGGTGGCATATGCCTTTAATCCCAGCACTCGGGAGGCAGAGCCAGGCGGATCTCTGTGAGTTCGAGGCCGGCTCTAACAAGATACCAGAGGCCAGGTACTTTATAAAGGAAGGAAGTGTGTGTTTGGCTTATGATTCTGGCAGCTGGAAGGTCCAGACAGCCTGTTGCTCTGTAACGTGGTGGGGGAGGGGGAGGGGGAGGAACTGGCTGCTTGCAGAAGGGGACCAGGCACCAGGGGTCTAGCCCCTTAACCAACCGCTTCCAAGAGAGCTACAGTGATCCCCCCCTAAGGGTGGTGCCTCCATGTCTGACTCACCTCCCTCCGCGTGGCACCTCCCATCTCTCAGGTCTTGTTCCACCGCAGAGCAAGCTTGACACCAACCGTGTCAGAAAGGCAGGCTGGGTCCCCGTGGTGGTGGCAACAGTCTTGGCGGCACGGGATTGGCTCGGGTTAGTGGGGGCTGTCAGGGCTCCTCGCCCCTGCTCCCTGGCACGGAATTGGCTCGGGTTAGTGGGCACTGTCAGGGCTCCTCGCCCCTGCTCCCCGTGGCGGAGTCTCTCTCTCTGAGGCGTGTCTCTGTGCTCTCTGTCCCCGCAGAGCAAGCTGGTGAAGTACTTCAGCCGGCAGTTGTCCTGCAAGAAGAAGGTGGCCCTGCAGGAGCGCAATGCCGAACTGGATGGCTTCCCCCAGCTCCGCCACTGGTTCCGGATCGTGGACGTGCGCAAGGAAGTCCTGGAGGTGACCACAGGCAGTTCCCCAACCCCTTGGCCCTCACTGGCCAGAGACCGCCATTGGCTGCTTCCTAGAGGGCGGAGCTTGGGCTATGCCCAGCACGGACCCTGGCACATAGTCAGCCTTCAATAGGTGCTAGATGAAGGCTTGCAGGACCCCAGATGTTAGACCCCAGATGTTATCTGAGTGGGGGTTAAGGGTAAGGCTCCAGAGTCAGCATTTGTAGTTGGGGGTGTGGGGGTGGTCTAGAGTCAGGACTTCGTTTAGATCTGCCTCTCAATGGAGGCACGCTAAGGCACCGTGTGGACCAGCGCTGCTGATCGACTTTGCCGTGGTGAGGGATGTTTCGTGTTTGTGCCGTCTGATAGAGCGGCCATGGGCACACATGGGCTTCTGGAGCACTAGGATGGTGATTAGGATGTGGGACCAAGGACTTGGCTTCTGAATTGTATTTCATGTAAACGACTGTGGCCAGGGCCGCCATCTTGGATCACAGAGAGACTCAGGACACCAGTCTTTTCCACGTGGGTCATGGAGGCCGGAGGGTGAAGTGTTTGCCGTGCAAACACGGGGCTGGAGTGCAATCCTCAGAACCCATGTGCAAAAGCTGGGTGTGAAGGCATGCCCTGGTAATGCCAGGGCTGGGGAGGCAGAAACAGGTGGGTCCGGGGGGCGTGCATGCACACACATGTGCGCGCGCGCACACATATACACACACATACACACACATGTGCACACACACACACACACGTGCATACACACATACACACACGTGCATACACACACATACACACATGTGCATACACACACACATACATACATGTGCACACACACACACGTGCATAACTTTGTATACTCCTTCCTTCCCTTGCTCCTTCCTCCTCCCCCTCCTCCCCCTCCTCCCCACTCCTCCTCTTTCCTCTTCTAGTCTCCTGTAACCCAGGCTAGCATTAAACTCACTCTCTAGCTACAGGTGGCCTTGAACTTGTGTCCCTCCCCCTTCTGCCCCCCCCCAAGTGCTGGTACCACAGGTGTGAGCCCCAACCTCTCTTTTCTGAAGTAGCTGGTGCATGAAAGGAGGAGGTGACCCACATCAAATGCCTGGTTCAGAGCGAGGCTCTCAACAGCACCCAGTGAACAGCTCAGGGCTTTGCAGGAATGGTCGCGATGTCTGGGCATCCGGGGCTCCTTTTAGGGACATTTGGGGTCTCACTATGAGCTCTATGGTACAGGGAGAGAAACTGAGGCTCAGAGGAGCAGTCACTTGCCGGTGGCGAGTGGGTAGGGCTAGCGCACCAGGCTGGGTGGACTCCAGGGCATCCTGTGGGAGTCTCTGAAGTCTGTTTGTTTTCTTGGGGTTGGGCAGACCATGGGGTGCCCCTGCCTGTGGGAGCACAGGGTCCCTTACTTCACATACCACAAAGCCGTCATTTACTCAGGGCTTGTCGTTAAGGGGTGAGATGTCCCTCAGCCCTGCCAGCTCTCAACCTTGAGCTGTACCCTGCTCCTGTATTCTTCCATCTACCATCCACACAGTTACACACACACACACACACACACACACACACACACACACACACACACACGACACCGGCATTGCATGAATTTCTACACCACTAGTTTCACGTCCAGGATGGCCAGAATGCCTGGGGGTGGCATGTTTCTTACAATATTTTTAGGATGAATGAAAGGCCACATTTTAGTTTTCTTTTCGATTATTGTGATGAAAGCAACTTTTTTGGGGAGGAAGTGGGGGTTGATTGGCTCACCATTCCAGGTCACAGCCCATCACTGCAGGGAGTCAGGGAATGATACAGTCAGTCACAGCCACTGTCAAGAGCAGAGAGAGAATGCATGCACACATGCTCGGCTCGCTTTCTCCTTTTTTATCATCTGGAACCTGAAGCCTAGGGAGTGACGCTGCCCATAGTGGACGGACCTTCCCACACTAAATTATTGTAGCCAGGACAATCCGCCATGTATGTGCCAACTTGCTCTAGAGAATCCCTCCGTGAGACTCTCTTCCTAGGTGACTCTAGATTGTGTCCAGTTGACAGTTAAACTAAGCACCATGGTACAAAAGGTGCAGTTTGATTGCACAGCTCAGGGTACTTCTTAAAGGCTTTGGGATTCTATAAATGTTTATGTACCCAGGGCTCCTCGTGGGCCAGGTAAAGCAGAAGTAAGTCTCCTAGAGAAGGGTTGGAAGGTGGTGGTCTTCAGACTGTGCCTGATGGGCAGACGGTTTTTGTTTGAATGATCAGATCTGGTCTTATTTTATTTTGACCCAACAACTTAAAAACTTGTTTTCTAAAGTCTGGAGACCTCTGGTTTCAAAGCCACAAGTACTGGTTATACTGAAGGGAATCCTTTTCCGACGTGATGAACCACAGTCGTCAGGAACCTTCGGGCCCTGAGGTCCCCCCAGTTCACTCCTTTTTGGGGCTCTTAGTCCCCCAGCCAGGGAGTGGAGAAGGCTCCCTGCCTGCAGTTCACACGCTTGTCCACCAGGGGCTGCTCTCACGCCGGAAAGGGATCTATGGAGCCCGCTGTGAGATGTGCCCTGGGTTCGAATGCTGCTTCTCCACTCACTTGCTGTGTGACTTGGGCGAAGGGTTTAAACTTATCTGGGCCTGAGCATCCGGGTCTGCAGGCGGGGGTAACAAGTCACTTTGGCTGAGGATTCAGTGCAACGGTAGACTCCTTGTCTGGCATGTGTGAAAAATCTAAGTCCAGTTCCCCAATAAACCAAACATGCACACATACACAAACATACACACACTCACTATACACACACACACACCCCTGGGTGTGCGCACACACATGCACGCACATGCATGTCCATACACACCTTCACTTTCACATGGTCTTTGTGGTACTACAAGAAACTCTGTATTGGGTGCAGTAAATACTATCCCAGCTGGGATGATTTTACCAACGCACACACAAACTTTCTTTCTCTGACCCAGGTAGTTACAGCTTTCCTCACTTTTCTTGTCATTAAAAAGGTTTGCGTGTGCTCTCTTAGGAGCCTAAGAGTCAGGATAACCCGAACACACACACACACACACACACACACACACACACACACACACACACACACACCCCTTTTAAATCGTGGGATGAAAACGCACAGTTGGGTCCCGCAGCAAGGAGAGGAGGGCTTTAGCTCGCGCACCTGTCCCAGCTTTCACGGACTGTCAACGCCACGCAGTCTAAAACCACCCGAGAAAGGAGCCCGAACTGAACAATCATCTTCACCAGGGCGGCCTGGGGCCGCATCTGTGAGCGTCTTGATTGCTGATTGACACGGGCGGGCCCAGCCCACTGTGGGCGGTGCCGTCCCTAGGCAGCCCGCCCGGAGCTGTAGAAGGAAGGAGGTCAGCCTGAGAAGAGGCAGCGCCCAGAGTCCCTCCGAGTCCGCTCCAGATTCCTGCCTTGCGTTCATGTCTTGATTTTCTTCAGGGAGGAGCTGTGACCTGGGAGCGTAAGCCGAGTAAACCCTTCCTCCCAGGTTGCTATTGGTCAGAGTGTTTTATCAGGGCGGCCGGGCTCCACCTAGAACAGCGTTGTTCTCTGTTCACCCTGCACCACCAACCCTGGCGGGTCCCGCTGAAGGAGGCTTACCGGCACTGGGTTCCTACTTGTCTCTGAGTGACTCTGTTTTTGTCCCCGTCCCTTCCCTGACTTCACAGTCACTGTCTGGCCTCTGGCGTTTGCCCTGTAGCTTTTTCAAAATTATTATTTATTTATTTATTTTGGTGAAAAAAATGGAATTTATGGACTCTGCTTTATGCGACTCTGAATGTTATTGTAATACATAGTCATGGCCACAAGAGGGCAGAAGGCACCCACAATATCGACCATCACCACCCACACATTTACAAGCCTTATTTAAATAATAACAACAATATAGTGTGCATGTGTAAGACCCTTGGCTCCCGTTAGATACTGTGAGTGAAGGCTCTTCTTGCAGACTTATTGAGGACATTGTTTAGGGAGGGGACCGTTTGCAGAGCAGGGAAAAGGCCACCCGTCCAACACATTGCAAACTGGGAATCCCACTTCTCCTGTCCCCAGCTCCTTTGTTCAGGGAGGTCCTTTTTCTTTGCTCTGTATTATTCCTCAGCCTGACCACATAGCCTGATGGTGCTCAGTAATTTTTCCAAGATTCATTTCCAGCCTCAAGCCACCCATGGCACTTGGGTTACCTCCCTCTTAGGCTCCTAAAAGGCCCCGTGTGCCTCCTAGACCCTGTGGGTGCATCAGGAAGGAAGCTGAGAGTGGAGGAAGTTTTGTGTCTCATTGGCTTGTTCTGAGTCCACCCTGCCCAAATTCAGCAGAGTCATCTACTCACAGAAGTACGAAACGGGGCGTGGGTGGGCTGACTGGATGGGGTTCGGAAGCTGGACCGCGCGTGTGTGGATCATGTTGATCATGTACTGAGTGTGCACCTCCATTCAGCACCCCCATTTTATAAGTGAGAAGAGCAAGGCCTAGAGAGGTTAAGTAACCGGTCTGAGTAGCAAAAAGGAGACCCCAAATTCAACTGTTTTTTGCACAGTGCGGTGTCTCTCCCTGGGTACCAGCAGAGGGCAGTGTGGAGGCGCCGCTGTGCTGTTTTCCTCTGCAGTTCCCCCGAGTGCCACGAGAGGGCGGTATGGGAATGCCACGCTATTCTGTCTGGCCAGGCACTTGGGTTCCAGGTCCAGCTGACTGCCTTTGTCCCCTCCTTTAGGAGATCTCCCCTGACCAGCTGAGCCTGGAGGACCTCCTAGAGATGACAGATGAGCAGGTGTGCGAGACGGTAGAGAAGTACGGAGCCAACCGGGAGGAGTGTGCCCGGCTCAACGCCTCCCTGTCCTGTCTCAGGAATGTGCACACAGCAGGTGAGCAGCCCAGGAGGTCAGGATTGTCCACTGTCCGTCAGGCTTCCTGTGCAGGTCCAGCACGTAAGAGAGTAGAGATGGTTGTGAGATTTGGAAGTAGGCGGGGTTTGAATGCCACCCTGCAGAGGACGGCTCGCTGTGGGTCCTGGAGTATTAGGGTCTGGATGTGGGAATCTTGGGAGGCCAGGGTCCTTCATCATCGGTCAGACACTGGGAAGTGGTCTTGTCCTGAGTAGCAGTTCTGCTTATCTCTATGCGAAAACACTATGCATTCTTTGTTACAGAAATCAGGTTGTAATTGCCCAGGGTTCTGGGCTCCAGGGACCGACCTACAGTTGTCCTTTTACTGTATTTTCTGGAGCAATCCTGCCGTGCCAACCAGTATATACTCCTCTTTCCTCCTCCTCCTTCCTCCTTCTCTTCCCCCTCCCCCTCCTCCTTCATTCTCTCTGTCTCTGTCTCTCTCTCTCTCTGTGTCTCTCATTTTTTCCCCCATAACACTGGTAAGATTATTTTTAGACATATTACTTTAAAATTCTTTTTCTTCTAAGAGAAATTCTGTGGCTTTGCTTTATTAATAATTTACAATCTAAATTTGTCATCGTTTTTCCTGGAACGTTCCAATTAATCGCTCAAAAACTGTGATGCGGGGCCGGGGATGTAGCTCAGTGAGTTGGTAGAGGGTTTGCGGAGCGACTCCGGGGTTGATCCCCCGCACCTTGAAAATGAGGTGTGGTGGTGCGCGACTCTAACCCCTGCATTTGGGAGGCGGAAAGAGAGAGGATCTGGAGTTCAAGATCATCCTTGGTTACACGGAGAGTTTGAAGCCAGTGTGGAATACGGAGACCCTGTCTCAAGAGAAGAAGGACGAAAGCCCACGGAGTTTATTAGCGGAGCATTAGCAGTAGGTGGCTGAAACTTGCCTTAGCTCTGGGCTCCTGGGCTCCCCTGCAAACTGTTGCAAAAAACCAGCCCCGCTGTTTCAGTTCTCACCACAAGGTGGCGCCGCCGACCACAGGTCTGGCACAACCCGGAGGCTGTTAATGCTTAACTCGGGTTAGAAAACATGCAACCAGCAATTGCGGTTGACGGAGTGACTGCTAATATGCTAGGAGGGTGGAGGACCCGCCAGTGAACCAGATCGAACAGGTTTCCAGTGTGCAGGCCTGAGGACCTCCGCTCCATCTTAAGAACCCCTGTTAGGAAAAAACCAGTTGTGGGGCGTAGGCTTGTCCCGGTGTTGGGGAGGCATAGACAGGTGGGTCCCCGCGGCGTGCTGGTCAGCCAGCCTGGCCCACTCGGCCGGCTCCAGGTGAGTGAGAGATACGGCCTCAAACAACAACAAAGCAAAAACCCGAAGTGGGTGGTGCCAAAGGAATCGGCGGACGTCAACACTGGTCTCTACATGAGTGTGTAGACGTGTACACGTGTACCCCCCCCCCCCCCCAATTGCAGCAATTCACGATGTGAGCCCAGGAATACCTTCCTGCCTAGCACACATGCTTCCTTCTCCTGTTCTGAAGCCTTCACTTGTCTCCCATAATCCTCCGGTCCTGAGCACTGCCGTCTCTGTAGGGTGGGAGCACCTGTAGGGTGTGAACATCTCTAGGGTGGGCTCACCGGAGTGACATCCCGGGAGGAGATGTTCACGCTGACGGATGTTGCTTTACGGCTTTGGCAAGTTCCCTCCGGATTGGTGCTTTCGTAGCTCTCCGAGGGACAGTCTCATCAGCTTCTTGTGCATGTTTTTGATCCAGCTGTGCTGGAACAGCTCTGGTTTATACTGCACCCTCACAGCTCCTCCCCCCCAATACACACACACACACACACACACACACACACACACACACACGCGTGCACGCACGCACGCATACAGCCGAGGCGTGTTTCCTGACAGAGAATCCAGCCTGGCAGGCATGGCGGGGAGACAGATATTTTAGATTCATCGCTATTGTATCTGTAGTGTCTCCACTTGTAGATGTGTGCTGCTGGCGACTGGACCCAGAGTCTTGACTCTGCTAGGCAAGTGCTCTACCATGGAGTCGCATCCTAACTGTATGCCCTGCCCTCTATCAGATGCTGGCCATGGTCTGCCACTCCTGCATGTCACTTAGGGGTGGTAAGCTGTGGCCTGAAAAGATAACAATCTGTGCATTGAAAGGATGGCTGAGGGGCCAGGAGTACTTTCTGCTCTTTCAGAGGATCTTGGTTTGAGTTCGAGCACCCACATGGCAACTCACAACTGCCTGAAACTCCAGCTCCAGGGGATCGATGTCCTCTTCTGGCCTCTTCGGGTTCCTTCAGATATGAAGCATAAACTCATATACATATATGTATATGTAGACAGACATGTGCATGCATATCTTTGCATACACACACACACAAGACACATTTTACACCTTTAGTCCCAGCATTTGAGAGGATGAGGCAGGTGGATCTCTGAGTTTGAGGCCAGCCTAGTCTATATAGCAAGTTCAGGGTAGTCAGGGCCACATATGAGATCCTGTCTCAAAAAAATTAAACCAGCTGGGCAGTGGTGGCACACGTCTTTAATCCCAGCACTCGGGAGGCAGAGGCAGGCGGATCTCTGAGTTTGAGGCCAGCCTGGTCTACAAATCCAGTTCCAGGACAGCCAGAACTACACAGAGAAACCCTGTCTCAGAGGAAAAAATAAACCAAACCAAATCAAACCAAAACAAAAAAGCCTTCAAACTAAACCAACCAAGCAACAAAATTAATATTTTTTTTTAAAAAATATTTAATGTGCATTGGTGTTTTGCCAGCACACATGTCTATGTGAGGGCATCAGATCCCCTGGAACTGGAGTCACAGACAGTTGTGAGCTGCCATGTGGGTGCTGGGAATTGAACCCGGGTCCTTTGGAAGAGAAGCCAGTGCTCCTAACCTCTGAGCCATCTCTCCAGCCCCCAAAATTAATCTTAAAAAAAAAAAGAAAAACACCACCAGTCTAGTTCATGCTGCTGGCTCCATCTCAGGTACTTCTGAAGTTCCCATGGCAACAGCGTGCTACGTCCTGCTTCTGAGTTGCCTTCTGGACAGCATGGGGCATGAGCTGTTCTGCCCAGCTCTTGCAGCATTGTGGGGCCAAAGGCGGCTGCCACTCAGACCTCCCGGTGGGGGGGAACGATGGCGACCGGCTCTGAGTTTCCTCACTACTGCCTCCCTTCTGTGATATCCACAGGTAGCTATGCTACCACATCTCATTTTTTGCCTCTCATTGGGTGCCCCTCCTCCACAGGCTTGGGTACCTACCTCTGTTTGCTGTGTGCTCCCAGGGTGAAGGTTAATATCTGGTACCCAGGAAGAGTTTAAGAAATAATTTGAGTACCCCTTTCCCCATGCCTGGCCCATGAAAATCCAGCAGTGGCTTGAAGCATGTATCTCTCCAGGGACTGAGGACGTCTAAGGATTTGACTTCTGCATGGACTGTGTTCTCACTTTCCTTTCAAGCCCTAAAATGTATATTCTAGATTTATTTATTTGTGTGTATGTGTATGTATGGTATATGCACATCAGTGTGTGTGTGTGTGTGTGTGTGTGTGTATGTATGTGTGTATGTGTGTGTATACATATGTGTGGTGCACAGAGCTCAGAAGGACATGCCGAATGTATTCCTCCATCATTCTCTACCCGTTTCTCTGGGACAAGGTCTTTCTGAACCTGGGACTCATGCTTCTCCACTAGGAGGCAGCAAGTCCCAGCAATCCTCCTGTCTCCGCCCTCCCCAGGGCTGGGGTTCTAGGCATGTGCCACACGCCTGGGTTGTTACCTGTGAGCTGGGATCTGAACTCCAGTCAGCACTCTCCCGAGCCATCTCTGCAGACCCGAAAAACTGGATGAGCCAGTAATCCACCAGCACCCCAGATGAAGTCTGGGTGTCCCATCTCACACTGGCTGCTCTGCCCAGAGCTCCCGGCCCCTCCCCATTCATATCCTCCGACCCAAAGCCTGGCTTTCCCAGAGGCTCCTCCTGGAACGCACACACTGAGCTGACCCCTGACTCTTGACCCCTAAGGACTGTACCATAGAGTTCCTCTCCACCTCTCCTACCTCTTCTCACCCTAGTCTTGTCCTGGTGAATTTTACCCCAGCCACAGTGGACTCCTTGGTTTCTTCTCCTTAGCAAGGCTGGCTCCATTCTGTCTCCATGCTCCTGCCCCGCAGTGAATGAATGGACACATCTGTCAGCATGCCCCATGGCGACTGTTTTCTGGTCTGCCACCCCCACTGGAGCAGGACCCTCCTGTAGCACACCTTTCCGCCCCCCACTTGATCCTCAGCATCCTGACCAGGTTGAATTAAAACTGCAAGCGTGGGCCGCGTGCGGTGCCTGCCGTAGTTCTCCACCAGGGGGCAGCAGCGAGCCAGCCACCGCGGTTCCTTTCCTGTTTTCAATGCTCTCCTGCCTTCAAAAATTGTAATTAGTTTCTTGAAGCTTCTATGTCTCCCCCGCCGGACTCTTCCCCTCCCAGTGACTGCAAAGCCCCAGAGGGAGCAGTCTGGATCCTCTGCTCTCTTCTCCCGCTGTGTGTGTGGGGGGATCAGACCCGGGGCCTGAAACTGAAGGAGGATCACTCTGGTCCTCAAGCCAGGGAGCCGCTTAACCCGGTAGATCTGGGGCGGCCCGAAGCCCCAACATTCCAGAACTCGCCGGATAGGGCTAGCTGCTGCCGCACGCCCCATGCTCTTTGCACTGCTGAGATGTGTGCTGAGCGGTCGGGAAGAGGGTGGTGGTTAGGTTTGGGGTGGGGCGAGGACTGAGCAGGAGCCGTTAGGGCAGCAGCCAGGATGCACAGTGCATGGTGTGGCCGGATGGCGGTTGTGTGTAGTAGGAAAAGCGGATCAGGCCGGGGGGTGGGGGGTGGGGGGGTGGGGGGGGGAGGGAGGGAGAGGGGGCGGCAGGACCTTTGGAATGGGTGGTGGCTGTCACGTGGACAGGGGGACAAGGTGTGCCACCGGCCACCTCGCTCTCTCCCTTTCTAACCTCTTATTCCTTTAGGTTTTATTATTAT